>NC_056741.1:773869877-774169877 GCF_019279795.1 Protopterus annectens | reverse complement strand
TGACTCCAAGTAGACTTTTCTCTATCTGTTAAACCTAGCACTTGCTCCTACAGTACGTATTACCTTGATACGGCACACTTATAGATAGCACCCCAAAAAGGCAAACCCCCATTTCTCGGTCACCCACATCCCCCGGAATCTCTTTTAAAGTTTTTTTGTCTAGTCCTTCTAGCATGTCGAGGGATCAGTTGCTAGTGTCCTCTCCTGCTCAGCTGATGAACCTGGGAATATTGAGGCAATGTTACAATTGCCTCATGTACACAGACAACCCTCTCCTCCTCCCACAAAACACAAATACATGCAAGAGATGCAACTATACGGCCAAACTGGAGGCTGAGCTCTCTCAACATAGGACTGGCAAGACCAGTCAGGAAGAGAAGGTTACCACACACACTATAGACCCAGTCTCACATAGTACCATCACAACCTCAAATCATACAAATAAACACACAAAGACATACTCGGCGGCTCTGATCAAAAATCTACCAAAACAGCAGAGGCCACCAAAGCAGACACCCAAACAACCACCACCTCAGAACACAACACCTGCAACACATAGACCTCACAGTCAGAGTGTGAAACAGTCACAGCCCTTAAGGCCAAACACAATGCCAGAACCACTAGTCATTGGTGACTCCATAGTCAGACACACTGATGTCCCGCTCACCAGACTGAGTAAGGAGAAGGTCACAGTAAGCTGCCTGTCGGGCGCTAGAATCCGCCACATAACGCAAGCACTCAGGTCTCTCAACAGCAGGTACAAATACGACTCAGTCATTGTCCACGCTGGTGTAAACGACCTGAGACGTACCTCCTTGGACTACATGAAAAGAGAAATTGAGGAGCTCTCTGATTATGTAGCCCAGGCAGGTATGACCCTGACCTTGAGCAGTATACTACCTTCACCAAGAATGATGCCACAATACAGAGATAAGATGATCAGCTTTAACAATTGGCTTAAACTCTGGTGTCATTCAAAGGGGATCCAATGTCTGTCTGCCTGGGATGACATGCTGGACAAGCCACACTGTTTCGCAAGGGACGGCTTGCACCTGTCACCCCTGGGATTCCGGATATTGGCAAAGGCTCTTGCCACCCCCATAATGCCTTTTTTAGGCAAGGCTCAAATTCTAAACCTACCACCCTAGAACACAAAAAAGAAAAAAAACTAAGGGTAATGCTGCTCAATGCCAGAAGTCTAAATCTCAAAATGCACGCACTCGAGGCCCTTCTCAGTATGGAGAACATCGATGTCTGTGCAGTGACAGAAACCTGGTTCAAGGCTCCTGAGAGCACCCCAGCACTATCAGGTTTTACCTCTTATCATGCTCCGCCCCAAAATCCGGACAATACCAAGAAAGGAGGGGGTATCCATATTCATCAAGGACACCCACACCTCAAGACTGGTGGCAACGCACGATGCATCGGAGACCATCCAGGTGCAATTAACCATAGGTAAGACTGCTCTGCAAATTGTAGCATGTTACAGGCCACCTCACAAACTCAGGAACCTCACATGGCCTTCCTGAAAACACTAGAGGGGATAAATGTATCACCAAACACCATCATACTAGGTGACTTCAATTACCCTAATATAGACTGGGAACACTACTCAAGCCCAAACACCCTAGCCCAAAAGTTCCTGGAATTCATAAACTCAAATGCCATGGAACAACTAGTCACCATCCCCACAAGAGGAGAAAACATACTTGATCTCATCATCACGAACAAGGGAGCACAATGTTCAACACCGAAGTATACCCCTCACTGGTGAGATCAGATCACAAACTAATCTCGCTGGAGGTCCTCATCCCACCCCACCTGAAATAAAAAGACCACAGTAAAGAACTTCTCGAAGCCGACTTCACACTTCTAAAGACTAGTGTGGTCTCCTTTAAGGCCCCGAGCCGCGGAAAACAGTACTCAAGCCGCTGAATCACTTACAAATGCCTTCTACCAGCACCTGCAGGACTGCATGGATAAGGCAATCCCAAGCAAAACAAAGACTCTTTGTACCAAAGGCAAGCGTCCAGTCTGGTGGACCCCAGCCATAAACAAACTCTACAACAAAAGGAGGAAGCTACTACAAGATAGAGCAAAATCCTTAAAAGGTAAGACACCCTTGATCACTATAAGTAAAACTAAGAGCTCTCATAAAATCATCCAAAGCAAATTTTGAGAGAAAAATAGCTAAAGACTCAAAAGACAATCATAAGGCCTTCTTTAGCTATGTTAGAAACCTGGGAGGAAACTCCCAGATATGCTCAGAACTAGTTCAAAATGATGTGAAGATTACTGATCCTACAGACATTGCCAACATACTGGCTGACAGGTTCAGTGCAAACTTCTCCCCCCAAAAGGAGAGATATCTATACCAAGCGATTGCAGCCCCCAAACATCTCCAACGCCCAAGTGAGAACTGCTCTCCAAAGCAAAAACACAGCATCCATGGGACCTGATGGTGTCCCCGGCTGTGTGCTCCACGAACTCAACAAGGAATTAAGCCCACAGCTAGGACAGCTGTTTAATCATAGTCCTACCTCTGGATACATACCCAGGGAGTGGCGCACTGCAACTGTGGTCCCACTTCACAAAGGCGGTGCCTCCACCGACCCTGGAAATTACCGGCCCATTAGCTTGACAAGCCTTATCTGCAAAGCCATGGAGAGGATCATAATGGACCTCATAAATAAAGACATAGGGAATTTGCAGACTTTGGATCCATCCCAGTTTGGCTTTGTCAAAGGCAGATCATGCCTTCTAAACTTGGTTGACTTTTTCGAAACAGTCACCAAAGCCATTGATGAGGGAAAGGCAGTCCATACAGCCTACCTCGATCTGGCGAAGGCCTTCGATACAATACCCCACTCGGGTATCATTGAAAAACTCATCAGCTTAAATGTTAACCCATACATCACAAGATGGGTTGCAAACTGGCTGAGTGACAGAACCCACAGGGTCAGAGTTGCTGGTGCCATGTCAGACTCAAAGCCTATCACAAGTGGTGTACCACAGGGCTCAGTCCTGTGCCCACTCTTGTTTGGCATCTACTTTTCCGAAGTACAAGCAAACACAGGAGGGTTATGGCTGACAAAGTTTGCAGATGACTGCAAACTGGGCCATAGTAGAAAACACATCTGACACAGATATCCTTCAGAAGGGTCTCACAGAAACGGATAACTGGTGCCAGAGCCATGGCCTAAAGTTAAATGCCAAAAAATGCATAGTCATACCCTTCGGGAAAAACAAGGTTACCCCTAGCTACCAAATAGGTGGCAATCCACTGAGCACAGAAGAAGTTATCAGGGACCTGGGGACCCAGGTTGATAGTAGTCTGTCATTCGACACCCATGTAGCTAAAGTAGTTAGGAAGACCTTCTACATTGCCCACCTTATCATGAAGGGATTCTCATCTAGATCAAGGGAGGTCATAGTCTCCCTATACTCATCACTCATCAGACCAATGATTGAGTACAATGCCCCATTCGAATGTATCTGACCCGACACTTACAGCAGCTGGAGAGGCCACAAAGTTCCTCACCAAAAGGATAAAGGGTCTCAAACATCTGTCCTATGCTGCCTGACTGAAAGAACTCCAGCTCTATTCAGTCGCTACCGCTTGCTCAGAGGTGACCTTTGCCTAACATACAAGGCCATGTCAAACCCAGATTTGATGAATATGCTTCACCTCAAAAATCTAGATCCGTCAGAGCCACAAGGGCGGAGACTTAAACCTCGACATGGCTATTAATAGGACGTGCTGGAGGGATAGATTCATCACCCAAAGACTCCCTATGCTGTGGAATAAAATCCCGGTATATGTGAGGCAGAGCACCTCGCTGGCCTTGTTCAAGAGAAATCTTGACCAATGGATGGGAGATCGCAGATATACCCCAGGGATTACCTCAGTGTCACTGCTCGACAGAGGCACAGCAAAATAATGGGTATAGTTCCCCATACTAAAGGGGTGGCGTAAGCCACAAAACTATGGGCTAGGCTTGTAAATGCCCTCGGGCAGATAGCCTAGTATGAACCTATGAACCTATGAACTAAAGGTACTTATATTCACAGAGAAAGTTTTGAGAAAGGGGGCTGGGGTGGTAACCCAAAGGCTCAGTGAACTCAGCTCAGTAAGTGGTCAGTGTTTAGATTTATTCTGGGTGTGGATGTTGAAAGCTTATACCCAGGGCAGCACTGCATATTCCTTGTTTGTTCCTGAGGCCAAGTTGCAATTTGGCAAATTGGCCAGTGAATCAGATTCATGTGCATCCTTTCTACTTTGACCTGCTGAGTGCCAGTGGTGTCTAGAAAGGCCATCCATCTGATGGCCATCAGACCTGTTTGCATACATCAGAATGGCTCAAATGACCATAGTGGTGAAATTCTAACCCTTTATATGTAGTAACCACATTTTCTTGCTGTGACATCCCACAAGAAATGTATACTGTGGGTAAAGGTAATTCATACAGCCAAAAACAACACCAATCTAGGTCATATAACAAAAAGAAGCAGCTACATCCTACCTTAAATTAGCCCCAACAATGATGCTGAAGACTATTTGTTAACTTTCAAGCAGACTACTAACAAGGAAAGCTGGCTGAACACTGAGTGACCTAGACTGATAGACTCTTCCATGTACAGAAGCTCAGCCTATTTTAAATGTTATATGTAAAGCTGTACACGTAAACTTATCACAACAGCAGATGCTCTAACAGATTACTGTTTTAAAAGCCTATGCTATTCAGGACATATCCTGCCAAAGATATGACCAACCAGCCAGCTTATCAAAGCTAGAAGGCACCTTTATTGTGCTCTAATTGTACCAAAAGCTTCAGAATTTTCTTGTAAGAAGAAAGGCAGTAGCCCTAAAAGGAAAAATGCTAGGAAATGCAAAAGAAGAGTAACTATATGCACAGTGGTGTATACATCTACAACCTGGCAATAAAAAAAAAACAACTAAAGAAGGGGGCTGTCAAGGGAGGATGGCTACTGCAACAGTGATCAATAAAAATACCTGATTATGGTAAGGGTATTTACACAGCTCTACAATGTTCAAAATTAGATCACCATTGTACTAGCTTAAGCTATTCAGGTAGATTACCATAGCGCAAAAAAGAGAGGAGAAAGCCACTGGAGAATGATACTAGCAAGGCCTGTTCTGGACCTGGAAAAATTTATCCAGTTTATAGTGCCAAGTATTTACAGAGGACCAAGTTGATGTCTCTAGAATACTTCTACAGTCCACCCTTTCCTTACAGCTACAGAAGAAGCCAAAGCCCTAGTGGAATGTGGCATCCTCCCAGGATTTATCTTGTTATGGTGAGAATAGAAAAAAGAAATAGCAGGATACAACTATTTAGAAACTGTCTGCTTTGACACTGGTTGTCCTTTTCCCTTCCCTTCATGACAGACAAACAGCTGAATGGCTTTTCTGAAGGATTTAGTCTTGCCTGGCCAGTATCTGAGCTGCCTGTGAATATCTAGAGTATGAGGACTTCTTTCTTAGGGTTGCCACCTTTCATTGTGGCGAAAACTGGAGTAAGACCACACCCCTCACATCACTTATAAACCCGCCCATTCCCGCCCTCACTACTGACCATGTTCCGCCCATTGTGTGGCATCATCATGACATCACCAGCTCAGGAACGCCCTCTTTTTCTGTTCCTGATGCCTGCTTTCGGCCGATTTACTATGCTTTTCTGTAAAAAAGCATAGTAAATCATCCAATTTTACAAACCTTGCTATTCTGTTTCCTTTTTTGAAACAGAATACCGGAGTTTATACAGTGTTTTCTGGACTACCGAAGAATCGACTTGATTTCCGGATAGTCCAGAAAAATGGAAGGGTGGCAACCCTATCCTTTCTCCGTTCTTCTGTTATCTGGAAAAAAGACAGGGAGATGAACAGACTAGCTCAAAGTAAACTCTGAAACCATTGTGGCATAACATAAGGCTTAGCTCTTAAAGAAACTCTATCTTTGTGAAAAATGAGGTGGGGTTGACATACCATAACATCTTGTAACTCAGATACTTTTTTAGCAGAAGTCAGAGCAATGAGTGTCACAGACTTCTATGTCAAGAACTCAGATCATCCTGATGAGTTGGTGGGAAAAAAAAAAATAAGCTTTTGAAGCACAAACTTCGGATCACAAGAAGACGTCACCTGCTTTTATGGTGGCTGGACATGTAAAACTCCTTTAAAAAATTAACTTGCAAATGGGAAGAAGGGGGTTCCAAGGGCAGACAAGAAGAAAAGTCAAACAGATGAATCCTGACAGTAGAAAAAGAAAGGCCAGAAAACAATAACTCACGCAAACAGTCAAGAACTAGAGGTGTTCAAGCCTTAAAAGACTCCTGGTCCTTAGAATGGCACAAAAATGTTTTCCAGTTAGACACATATGATTTTCTAATAGCAAGTTTTTACCCCCCCCCCCCCTTTAGTACCTGATGCAAAACCTCAGAAAAAAAGTGCTTAGAAAGGTTTCAAAATTCTGTCATCCAGCCAGTCAAATGAAGATATTTCAGGTTGGGGTATATCAATGTCTAGTATGAGAAATCCAGCCTGTGGGAAAGCTTGTGGTAATTGACCTCTCCAATTTTAAAAGAGAGGAGAACCACTATTGCCTAGGCCAGAATGGATTCACCACCAGTATTACTGGGGAGTCCTTCTGAACTTTTATAAGAAATCTGCATATCAATGGAAAGGGTGTAAAAGCATAAAGGAATGTTTCCATCCATGGGGTTGAGAAAGCATTTGTCTTCTAGGCCCATTTGTAACGAACCTTGAGTAGAATTTCTCTAACTTCCTGTTCTGAGACAGGCCAAATAGATTTACTTGAGGTGTTCCCCACAGTTAAAGCAGTTTATGGAAGACCCCCCCCCCCACACTGGTGCAGTTTCCATTCATAAGAGTATGTCCTGGTCCTGCTTACCTTATCTGTTACACTGTTTTGTTCCGATGGAATGTCTGAAACCTCGAAAGAGTAAAACTGAGATTGTCTCTACCTCCCAGACTATCATAGCAAGTTTGCAAAGAAGATTTCTGCTTACTACCAAATCACTGAGGCAAACAGCAATTCTGACATTTAGGACTGTCCTTAACTTAGAGAGCCTCCTTTCCTTTTGGAGCCTCCTTGCCATTGTTTTTTAAAATCCTGTTTGTTGGCGCCATGCTGTATGAATTGCTGTTCAAAAAGGGGACCAGAGCTGGAAGCAACATTTTTATTTTCCTTAAAAAAGAAAGTTTGGATAGTAACAGGAGAAACCAAGTTTTTTACTTGTTGTGTTATTGCCCTGGGAATCTTCCTGAAAAAGGACCAACCCAAAGTAGGCACACTATCTCAGAGCCAATGCCCCCATTCCCAAATATACAGCAGACACCTCAGCCAAGACCAGCAAGAATTGCTCTCCTCTGCCCCTTCAACTAGGACCAACAACAGTGGTTCTCCCTTGCCAACAGAGGGCAACCTACAGCTGCAGAGGATGTCCTCCAGCCCTTAGTGGCTGCAGGTGCTACACCAGAGGGACCAGCAGAAAACAATGACTGGTCCGAGCAATCAAGTCAGTGATTGAGGCAAAACCAAATCTGGTCTGACACTCAAAGACCCCATAGGTTCATAGGTAGGAACTAGGCTATTGGCCCTAAGGCCTATATAAGCCTAGCCAAAAAGGTACCCTGGCTTTCGCCACCCAAGAAAATTATTTTCTTGTGCCCCTGTCGAGCAGGGCCATAGAAGTGATCCCTGGGGTGAATTTCCTATCTCCCATCCAATCATCAAGATTTTTCTTGAAGAGTGCTAATGAGGAGCTTTGCTTGCTATAGATAGGTAGTTTGTTCCAGAGTATGGAAAGTCTCTGGGACAGGAATCTATCCCTCCAGCATGTTCTGTTTATTGTGGTGACAAGGTTTAGGTCCCTAGAGCCTGTAGCTCTGAGGGACTGGGATTTCTTTAAGTGGAGCATGTCCAACAGCTCTCAGTTTGACATAGCTTTGTATGTTAGGCAGAGATTGCCTCTGAGTAGGCGATATGCAACAGAGTAAAGCTGGAGTTTTTTGAGAAGGTCTGCATAGGGCATCTGTTTGAGGCTGGTAATCCTCTTTATGAGCTATTTCTGCAGCCTTTCCGGTTGTTGTAGATTTCTTATGAGGAAC
Organism: Protopterus annectens; assembly: GCF_019279795.1. NCBI lineage: Eukaryota > Metazoa > Chordata > Ceratodontiformes > Protopteridae > Protopterus > Protopterus annectens. The sequence continues at coordinate 774,161,726 of NC_056741.1, read as the reverse complement.
ATACAAAAAGGGGCACTGTATTCTATAATGGGTCTAATGAGTGATGAGTAGATGGGAACAATGATCTCTTTTTTCCTGGATGGGAAACCTTTTGTGATGAGGTGTGCCACATAGAAGGATTTCCTGACTACTGTGGTGATGTGAATATCAAAGGAGAGACTACTGTCCACCTGTGTCCCAAGGTCTCTTATCACACTTTCAGTGTTAAGTAGACTACCGCCTATGTGGTAATTCATGGGTACAGAGTTTTTATCAAAAGGGATGACAATGCACTTTTTGGCATTGAGCTTGAAGCCATGGCTTTGACACCAGGCATCTGCCTCAGTGTGGCCCTTTTGTAGGATGTCCACATTGTTAAGAGTTTCGATTATGGCTCCTAGCTTGCAGTCATCTGCGAACTTCGTTAGCCAAAAACCTTCTGTGTTAGCCTGTATGTCAGAGAAGTAGATACCAAACAGGAGAGGACCCAGGACTGAACTCTGTGGTGCTCCACATGTCACTGGTCTGAAGTCAGATTTGGAGTCTGCTACTTTCACAGTGCGGGTTCTGTCAGTGAGCCAGTTGGCAAACCATCTTGTGACATAGGGATTTATACCTAGTTTAGTGAGTTTATCTATAATTCCAGAGTGGGGGATGGTGTCGAAAGCCTTGGCGAGATCTAGATAGGCTGTGTGAACCAATTTACCCTCATCTACAGCTTTGGTGACCGCTTCAAAGAAGTCTATCAGGTTTAGGAGACATGATCTTCCTTTTGCAATCCCGAACTGGGTGGGGTCCAGAGTTTGGAGATTACCAATGTAATTGTTTATAAGTTCCATGATTATACGTTCCATAGCCTTGCAGACCAGGCTCATCAGGCTAATGGGGCAGTAATTCCCAGGGTCCGTGGTGGCTCCCCCTTTGTGGAGTGGGATAACCGTCGCTGTCCACCATTCAGTGGGCACAAAGGCTGAGGTGAGGCTATGTTTGAACATGGTACTCAGGTGGGGTGCCAGTTCATTCTGTAGTTCATGTAAAACACAGCCTGGGATGTTGTCATGTCCCATGGATGCTGTGTTCTTGGCTTTGAAGAGTGAGGTTTTTACCTGTGCAGCCGTGATTACAGGAACTTTGCATTCTTCCATGGTATGAATTATAGCCTGGTAATGCAGGGGTGCTCTCTGGAGCCCTGCGCCAGGTCTCTGTCACTGCACAGATGTCGATGTTCTCCATTTTAAGGAGTGCCTCAAGTGAGTGCATTTTGAGGTTTAGACTTCTAGCATTGAGTAGCATTACCCACAGATTTTGCTTGCTTGTACTTGTTCTTTGAACCTTGCCTAAAAAAGGCACTATAGGGGTGGCGAGAGCCTTAGCCAGTATCTGGAATCCCAAGGGTGACAGCTGCAGGCCATCTCTGGCAAAGCTTTGTGGTCTGTCGATCATGTCATCCAAGCCAGACAGATACTGGATCCCCTTAGAATGACACCAGAAGCTTAACCAATTGTTGAAGTCAATAATTTTGTTTTGTACTGTGGTATCATTCTGGGTGATGGCAAGATGCTACTCAGGGTTAGGGTCATACCTGCCTGGGCTACAAGATCAGACAGCTCCTCCATGTCTCTTTTCATGCAGTCCAGAGAGGTACATTTCAGGTCATTCACACCAGCATGGACAATGACAGAGGCATATTTGTACTTGAGGAGTGACCTGAGTGCATGCGTTATGTGGTGGATCCTGGTACCCGACAGGCAGCTGACAGTAACTTTCTCCTTGTTTAGCCTGATGAGTGAAACATCAGTGTGCCTGACTATAGAGTCAGCTATGACTAGAGTGTTGGGTATGTTGTTATGCCTTATGGGCTGTGATTGAGTGGCACACTGAGTTTGTGGGCTATCTGTCATTTGGGTTGTGTTGGGGGTAGAGGTTGTTTGCATTTCTGCTTTGGAGGTCCCTGTTGCTTGGGCAGATTTTTATTGAGAGCCTCCGCAAATGTAGATGTGTGTTTTGTGTTTCTATGTGTGTGTTTTGGTGGTGTAGGTTTTGAGGGACTATGTGATGAGTGTGATGTGGTGCAAGTGTTTACCTTCTCCTCTTGACTGTCTAGTCCAGTCTTGGTGGAAGAGAGCTTTGCTTCCGGTTTGGCTATATAAGTGCATCTCTTACAGGTTGTAGTGTTGGGTGGTAGGAGGAGAGGGTTGTCTGTGTACATGAGGTAATTGCTACATTGCCCCAAGATGCCCAGATTCATCAGGTAGACAGGAGAAAACACTGGGAGCTGACCCTTAGACATGCCTGGATAGGTGCTTATTTATTAAGTACTAAAAACTGTTTTCCTCTAGACAAGTGAGGAAAGTTGAGTGCTGTAGTAATTTGTAGCTTATTTAGTGCTTACAAGAGTTCTGAACAAGTGCTGAGCTCAAGAAACAGATTTAATTGCTAAAACTAAAAAAACTGGCTAGTTTTAAGGGAAAATTTGAAGAGCAGACTTTATGGCACCGGGAATACTTTTTTAACCCTAGCTAAGCGGTGATGCATAAAGTGTTTTTTTTTTTTTTTTTTTTTTTTTAGATAAGCTACCTACTGCTTACCACTCCCACTGATAAGCTAGAAGGCTTCCCTTTCTTATTCTTAAAAATGGAGGAAGGAAGAACCAAAGAGACCAGTTACAACTTGATAGGCCCAGCTGCAAAGGAAGCCTTCAAGACAGTTAGCAAAGTCTGTACATGTCAGTAAACTCAGTGTCAGTAAAAAAAAGTAGTTTTGAATAAAAAAAAAACACCCCGACAATCCCCAAAAGTACAAGGTCCTGCCCATAACACATAAATTCTATGAAGGACTATTAGAAAAAGTTCTAAAAGCAGATTTAAACACAATATGTTTCCACAAGCATTCACAGCGATAAACTCCCCTGGAGCAGAATGACAGTCCAAACAAAGTAAGTTTCATATTGTAAGTAAAAAGAAGTTATGTCTTACCATAACATTCCATCTGTATTATTGATCCTCGTTCAGTCATTAAGTATGGGTATCGGTTCCGAGCTCGGAACCGAGACGGCCATTTTCCAAGCTCGCGTCAGCTTCAAACTCTTGAGCTAAACTCTTACCCACAATGCCCCTCTCCCTGTTACCTCAGATTGAATTTGCAAGTCAAAGAAGGTAGAGGCTACCTCTGGTCAAATAACCTAAGAGAACCGGATGGTGAGATCCACTAGAAACCACAGAAGGGGGAAGGAGGGAGGGTGGTAATGACTGAACGAGGATCAACAATACAGATGGAACATTATGGTAAGACATAACTTCTTTATCTGATATCGTTAATCCTCGTTCATTCCTTATGTATGGGACAGAGTCCCCAGCTACCTCTACTCCTGGGAGGCTCTCATGAAAGGACATTCCTGAACACCATAGAACCGAAAGATGCTCTTCCCCTGGAGGCCAAATCCAATTTGTAATGATTGATGAAGGTATGAGGCGTAGCCCAAGTTGCAGCTGCACAGATGTCCTGTAAAGAAGCTCTGGCATGGAAGGCAGCAGAAGTTGCCACCAACCTTGTTGAATGAGCTTTCATGGTAGTAGGCAATGAGATATTGCGTTGTGTATAGATGGTCACACAGTCCTTCAACCATCGAGCTAATGTGACCTTAACAACAGCAGATCCTAATCTAGGTCCAGAAAAGGAAAAAAATAACTGGTCAGAGTTACAAAAGGGTTTAGTCCTGTTTAAGTAAAAACAGATTTGCCTGTGCATATCTAGGATATGTAGGCAATACTCTCCTTTGTTTGAATGATTGGGAAAGAAAACTGGCAATTCAATGGCTTGATTAATGGACATTTCAGAGAGCACTTTGGGCAGAAATTACGGATTAGTTCTCAAAGACACTCTATCTCTATGAAAAATCAAGTATGGACTCTTGATACATAAAGCTTGAAGCTCAGAAATATGTCTGGCAGAAGTAATGGCGACCATAAACAAGGTTTTCCATGACAAATACTTGAGGTCGCAAGAAGAGGCTGGTTTGAAAGGTGACATTGTCAGAGCTTGTAGAAGATAAATCTCATGGTTGAATAGGTTCTCTAAAAGGTGGCTTCAGATGATTCACATCTTTTTTGAAGGTTTTGCACAATTTATGGGACATAAGAGAGGAATCTTGGATACCCTCATGAAAATTAGAAACTGCAGGCAAATGAACTCTAATGGTAGAGGCCGATAGACCCGATTGAAACAGGTCGGCCAGATAGTCTAGTATTATCGACACTGATGCTGAAAAGTGGACTACTTGTTTATCTTTCAGCCAACAGGTAAATCTTTTTCACTTGCTCAGATAAGTAATTCTAGTGGAAGACTTATGAGAAGCAATGAGAATATCACGTACTGGTAAAGAAAGATCATTCTGCCTGGCAATCAAAGGAATTGGAGTAGCCAAGCCGTGAGCTTCCAGCTGTTCAAGTTGGAATGAATCAGGTTCTGTGGATGTGAGATCAACTCCGGGGTTGGATGGAGAATCCATGGTCAATCTAGTAGGCGAGGCCAAAGGAAGGGGAACCAATGGTGCTATGATGATCACCTTGCTCTTCAACCGACAGGCTTTCTTCAGAAACTGGGGAATGAGGGGAAAGGGTGGAAATGCGTAAAGAAGACCCGAGGGCCAATTGTGAACTAGAGCATCCCTGGATGATTGTCACAGAGGGGGAATCAGGGCGAAGTAGTTGCTGCATTTGTAGTTGGTCGGGGATGCAAAGTGGTCACAGCAAGGATGGCCCCAGCGGTGGAAGATCTCCGCTGCTATCAAGGGATTCAGGGACTGCTCGTGAGGTTGAAGAATGCACCTGCTGAATCTGTCTGCTATCATGTTGGAACTCCCGGGAATGTGCATTGCTAGAAGAAAATGGTTGGTAGCCATTGCCCATTGCCATATCCTCATGGCCTCTTGACAAAGGGGGTATGATTTGGTTTCACCTTGCTTGCTGATGTACCAGACCATCACCATGTTGTCTGATTGAATCGTTATTGTCGCAGACGGCAGCAGGAGATGGAATGCTTGCAACGCAGAAAGCATCACCCTCAGCTCTAGAACATTTATATGCAGATGGGCCTCCAGTTTAGGCACTGTCTGTCCCTAACATAGCCCCCCCACCCCATCAGGGAGGTGTCCATGGTCACTGTGGCCTTGGGTTGCTGGGGGGAGAAGGGGCGAGACCATTGTGAGAGATTGTGTGTCATCCACCAATTTAAATCCTGTTTGCACCTGTGGGTTACTCGAATCATGGTTGAAAGAGGATGCTGAAAAGGATACCATTAGGTGAGCAGTAGCCATTGTAGAAGCCTCATGTGAAACCTGGCCAAGGGAACAATGGTGATGGAGGCTGCCATGGAACCCAACAGCTGTAGAACCGAGTGAGCCATGGATTTTTCCTTTGAAAGGATTGGAATTAGTTGTTGCTTGAATTTTGTGCTCTGGAATAGCAGCTCTGCAGTTTTTTTTGTGTCCAAGATAACCCCTATGAATTCTGTTGACTGAGATGGGGTGAGATTGGATTTTTGCCAGTTTATTGTTATGCCTAGCCTTTGAGCAGTGAGGAGAGAGTATGTCAGGGTTTTTTCCAGTAGATGTCTGGTGGGGGCAGAAATGAGCCAGTCGTCTAGGTATGGAAACACCTGGAATACTTGAAGTCGCAAGTGAGCTGTGACAACTGCCATGCACTTTGTGAACACTCTGGGGGCTGTAGAGAGTCCAAAGGGCAGTACTCTGAACTGATAGTGATTGGCTCCTGCACAGAAGTGCAGAAAACTTCTTAATGGCCTGTCCACCTTTATGTGGTAGTACGCATCTTGAAGATCTATAGAGCACATCCAATCATCTTTTTCCAAAAACGAGAGGATAGACTGTATTGTGACCATCCAGAATTTTAGTACTCTCACAAACTTGTTCAATACACTGAAATCCAAAATTGGTCTCCAGTCCCCGGTTTTCTTTGGCACCAAAAATAGTCTTGAGTAGAATCCAGATCCTATATGGTCTGGAGGGACTATTTGGATGACTCTCTTTCTTAGCAGCTTTTCTATCTCTAGTGCTGCTTCTTCCCTTTGACTGGGTGGAACGTCGGGAAGATTTTTTGGAGGAACGGGACAAAAATCAAAGGGGATATGATGACCTCTGGTTATAATCCTTTGTACCCAGGAATCGGTGGTGATGGTTAGCCAGGCAGAAGGGTACAAGGAGAAACGTTCCCCAACCACCTCCAGAGGAAAGGGGTTGGGCCGCTCTTTAGGAGCGCTGGTAGGATTGACCAGGGAAAGAATCCCTGGAACCCTGGTTACGCGGACCCCCCTCTGCCTCAAAATGAGTGTCTTCACTGTGAGTTTCTCCCTCTGCCTCTGGGAGAAAACTCAGCCTGTGTGTCACGGAAAGGACCCTGAGATTTCTTGAACTATATCTTCCCACTCTTTTGGTTTTGGGAGAAAGCACGTTGAGGGGAAGAATAATGGACACCTATGGCAGAAAGGGTCTTACCATCCTGTTCACATCTGGCCAGTGTGCTTTTAACTTTGGGCCCAAACAATGAGGAGGCCTCAATGGGGGCATTAAGAAAAGAAGACTTAAAGGGTTCCGCAAAGTTGCACAAGCGCATCCAGGCATGTCGTCTCAAGACCACAGCTGAACCCACTGCTCTAGCAGCTCCTTCTGGTGCATGAGATATCAGTCGCATAGAGGAGTTAGATATAGATTCAATGGTGGCCAGCTGAGAGGCCACTTTGTCACGGACCTCATCAGACACAGCACCAGCTAAGGTTTCAGAGAGCTCAGAAACCAGATCCCTTTGAAGCCTGGTAAAATGTACCATATAATTCAGGAACCTAATAGCAAAGGTCACTGAAGCAAAGGTGCACTTCCCTATCCTGTCCAGGGCCCGGGACTCTTTGTTAGGTGGATGGACAGTCTGGCTTTCTTCTTCTTCTGCCAGATCCTTTTTTGTTGCGGCCGCCATCACCAAAGCATCCACAGGAAGACCTTTGGACCAATGGGGATCCGAAGCAGGAGGGGACAAGATCTTATCTGGCCTCCGGGGAATAGCTTTAATGGTATCAGGAGCCTTCCAAGCATGCTGCACGATGAGCCGGACAAGTTCATCAGCAGGTGAAGTAACCCAGGAGGTAGGTGGCTGGGCACGAAAGGCCTGCTGGAACACAGATTCCTCGGAGGTCAGATTAGAGGGCTGCCAGTCACCTCTCTGTTTCAGGATTTTGAGGATATCACCAAAGGATACCTCAGAGGGTGACCGAGGGGATCCTTCCCCCTCATCGAAATCTGTGTCTTCAGTGAGGGACTTAATCTGTGGAGTCCATGTGCTTCCTCTTACATGAACTTTTGCAGTGGACCTCCTCAGTGGGAGAAGCTGGAGAAGACAGCGGAAAAGGGGATTCCTGAGGAAATATGTCCTGCGGCCCTTGCACCTGGTGTCCGCTAGGTGTGACTTGTGAAACCAGTGTACCAAAGGAGAGCGGAGGTATAGACAGTCCAGTATCACCAGCAGCAGTGAAAGCCTTCTCCATCAGTTGGAAGGCTGGTCCACCCAAAGAGGAGTGCATGTCTAAGACAGGGGTCAACCCTCCCCTAAGTGGCTCCGCTTGCCGACCCAGTGTCCCTGGATGGCTGTGGAACAGCAAACTATGCGTGTCACAACTGACATCCTGGGTCATAGCAAAACTTTCCTGCCATGAAGGCAACTGCAGTTCCTTAGTGAGATCCATAAAGGGAACTGCAGAAGGGGAAGACTGTGCTATATCCATGGACTTCAAAGGCAATGAAGGAGGAGAATAAGAAGGGGTCTTTGGGGAAGGTGATCACCTCCCAAGGAAGGATAGTTCCTGAGGGGTGGGATACCTCTGGCCAAGAGTACCTGGTCCACAAGACGCAACACATCATGTTCGGAAAGGTTTCTAGTGGACCTCACAGAGACTGAGGGAGAAACAGGCCTGTCCACAGAAGACGCAGACTTGGTGCCCATCTCATCTGACCGCACCAAGGACAACGGTACCGAGAGAGACTGGACTTCTGTTGTCTGCACCAAAGAAGTCATCGGTGCCAAGGTCATGGTCTGCACCGACACAGGGATTGGTGCCGAAGTGGTTGTCTGTGCTAAAGCTGGAACCGACAAAACTGGAGTCAACAATAAAGATGTCAGTTCCGAGGAAGATCTCAGAGCCGATGCGGTCAAGGTCTGCGCTGACTGAATGGTCGGTGCCAATACAGTGGTAATGGTCTGAACTGAGGAGACCCTTGGTGCCGATATATAGAAGGCTATAGGAGAAGATGGAGCCAAAATCACTAATGGAGCCGAAGCCCTCAGTGCCGAAGGTCTAGGCACCAAAAGCACTGGGGCTGACTGAGTAAGCTCCAGAGCCGAAACTTTAGCCTTTTTAGGATTTGGTTGGCGGGAGTCCCCAGCCGGGGATGAAGGCAAAGATTTAGCCTTAGTAGGAACATCCAAGGTTTTCTTATGGGTTCTAGGGGGGTTGAGGCCTCCGACCCAGAAATAGCCTCTGAAAAGGGAGATTTTAGAAGTCCCTTCAGTAACAGCTTGTTTTTCCTGTCCAACAAGGTTCCATTAGAAAAGTTCTCACAAATAGTACAGGGTGGGTCAACAGACAAATGGGAAGCTCCCAAACAATAAACACACAAAGAGTGTGCATCAGAAGTAGGCAGTTTGTGTCCACAATCCGAACACCGCTTAAACCCCGGACTACCTTTCTTATCTGCCATGACAGCAAATTAATTAATAGAAAAATGTACCAGCAATGGTACAAGAGATTACCCGAATGTTTGAGAGAAAAAGGGAAAAGGACTACCAACGATGGTAAGGAGAGAATACCTCGCTGTAAAGGTGGTAAAAAAAGAAGCAGAAAAACCTGAAGAAATTATGAATGCTAGATGCGATAGGATAAGAGACAATAAAATATGAACTTTCCTGACAGAAAAGTAATCTGTAAACCTATTAAACAACAATTAACTGTACTTAGCTCAAGAGAAGTAGCTTGACATGACCAAATGGCAACGCGGCAAACGAAATCTGAGGTAACAGGGAGAGGGGGATTGTGGGTAAGAGTTTAGCTCGAGAGTTTGAAGCTGACGCGAGCTTGGAAAATGGCCGGCTTGGTTCCGTGCTCGGAACCGATACCCATACGTACGGAATGAATGAGGATTAACAATATCAGATCATTAGTTTCCCAGAAATAAAAGGCAGTATATTTCATCTGAAACAAAAAAAAGTGGAATAAATTTCCCAGAAGGGGACTTATTTGCACAGCCTTGAAGGATTGCTAGCCAACCATCAGTTCCATGAAGTCCACAGAAAAGGTGCACTTCAATGGCAAGAAAACTCTAAAGCTTTTGCCATTCTAACTGCTTTTTATATGGAACTCTGCTCAAGTTCCTTGCAGTTAGTCCATGTGGAAGGTGTCCTTTAGCTTTGATAAGCTGGCTGGTTGGCAGGATATCACAGTGATCTAATGTTGAACAAGCAGTACATTCTAATGCACATGCAATGAATTCACTGTCATGCAAAACTGTATACTGTGATACACTCCAAAAACAGTGTTACTATAATGTACACTCAAGTATAGCTACACCACACTGTTCTGCTTTTACATGTACGAACATACACAGCTTTTAATATAAGCATAAAGCTATTTCATATTATTGGGTCTTCTATACTCATCTTCAGTTGGAGGCAAAATTAGTTAGGTAATACAATAAGAATAAGGCCTTAAGAATGAAAAGACACGAAAAAGATATGCTGCTTTCTCCATGATTTTCTTACAAGTACCTGGAACTTTTTGCTCACAAGACCCAAATGCCCATCTACCCATCACTTCCTAAAGGTATGACAGAAACATTATATTCTTTAGGCTTTGATACTGATACACTATACATTTCCCTCACAGTAAGCTTTACATTAATGTGAAATGACCCAATGTACAATACACAATTATTCAATTTAAATAAATGTGCTTTAACTGTTAACATTATGTATATTCACTGAAATTGGGTGCTTTTTGTTAAAAAGTGCACAACAGCTTACACAATGCTCCTTGGTGATACATGAGGAATCACCACTCACAAATGAGGATTTAAAAGCATCAGTTCTTTAAATGCATAACTTGAAGAAATCATGACCAGTCCTGAAGTCAATTCTTTAAGTGAAGATATTTTCTCGAACATCTTAGGTAACTGACTTTATCATAAAACCATCATCTGGCAACTTTTGTAAACATCTGCATTTCTTCTGTACTACTGCATGCCTTCTTCAAACAAGATGTTGGACTTCGGTAAAAATCCAATATAGCTCCAAGCAGGGGAGACCTTTACACAAAAAGTTCACCCAATGTCATTTTCACTTTTATCTCTTGTTGAAGACAAAATAAATTTCTATCACTTTTGTCATAATACTGCTTTTTTCACATCTTTTCTTCAACAACTCTTACTCTTGTATTTTGCTTTGTGATGCCAGTAAACTGAAAGATGGTGGCACTGGCAACTCTCACCTCATTGTTCTTACCATCAATACCTGTGCAGGTAAAAGACCTACAATCTGTGAAGGTGTATTGCTGTAGTCTAATAATATAAGAGGAATGCACATGTAATCTCACATATCACACCTCTTCAACATGTTTTCATTGTTTGGACCACACGCTCTACTTGACCATATATAGCTAAATAAATGCTGGCTTTAAATAATATCTGGAAACTCATACACTTTAGAAAGATACATGAATTCTTGAATAATAGACTATGGACCATTACAGTTAAGATGCATATACATAACTCTAGCAGAATGTTATAATTCAAAATGGAAAGTGATGCTGATGAAGCAGGAAGATTTCAAGAAATAATGAAAAAATGGGATTTTGGATGCAGATCCTACAGGAGAATATTACTAATATTAACATTAACAACCATACAGAATATTACATTCATAAATTTGCAAAAGTATTCTAAAAATTAAGCAAACATGGGGATGGAGAAAGGGGGTTTTGCTAGTAGAGATGACTGCAAGTAGGGGTACAGAACGTAGACAAGAGGGGGTTGGAATTTTTTGCATTAAACTGGCAAAGGAACCAAATTATTGGGAGCAAATAACTAGAGAGGGAAAGGTAATGCAGTGGAATGATGCCAAGAAGATGTTTGGACTACAGCTTAGACAACCTTACCCACCAGAGGTTGCTATCTTAGTGTAGGCGAAAAGAAAGGGATAGAGCAGTCCTATGTGAAATACCTGCTTTGGGAGAGTTTGCTGAATCTAGAACAGAGCTTGCTGTTAAAAAACAGGATAATTAGTAGGGCATATAAAATAATGCATGATAACTATAAGAATCAATCAGAGGTTTCTAGAAATTACTAGAAAGATAAAGAGAGAGAGACTGAAAAAGCTATTTACAAAGTAATGATGGGAGGGCATGTGTATAACTCCCAAGTATGCAGCAAAGTCTGTATATAATACATACCACAAAATGTCTTCCTTCTGATGAATACATTTCATTAATTGTCTACATGAAAAGTATTATTTAATTTCTGTATTTTAATATATACTATAAGCATATGTTTTCTACTGATGACTGTATTTCTATAATTGTTAAAATGACTAATATGTAATTTCTACTGGAGCTTTTCTCTTCGGGCCTCTGCTGAAAAAGGGCTATGTAGCTCAGTCGGACAAACCCGATCAACAAATGTAAAATAAACAAAATAAATAAATAAGTCCAGAAGGTTTAGGATTTTTGCTTGGAAGTATTTGCATAGATATTTTATACCTTCAAGTATACTTCACAGATTATTTTCCATGGGTAGATTGAAAATGTAGGAAGTGTGATGGGGAATATAGGTAAATGGAAACATTTTTTTTGGGGGGGGGAGTAATGAATTGGAAGATTTTAAAAATTCCAAAGTACTCTGTCAAAACTACTGGGGGAGCAAATGGCTGTAACTAAGGAAAAAATAAGTTATGTACTTACCATAACGTTTCATGTAAGTTGTTCATCTCACCTTCATTCTTTACTGATGGGTTCGGAGCCGATCCCTCGGCTCCGATACTGCCAATTGCAAAGCTCGAGGTCTTCAAATAGCTCGAGGCCTAGTCCCTATCCCATGATGCACCTGTGAATTACCTCAGATCTTGTTTGTTGTGTATACTAATACCATATGTCATTCTTTCACTCCCAGAGAAAAGAATAGAAGGTTTGAGTAACCAGGATGGATACAGCATCTCGGTCATCTATCAGCCCAGGAGGGGGTAGGAGGGAGGGACATAAGAATGAAGGCGAGATGAACAACTCACATGGAATGTTATGGTAAGTACATAACTTCTTTATGTGAAGTTGTTCAATCTCGCCGTTCATTCTTTACTGATGGGTAGCGTCCCAAGCACCATCAATCTCGGGTGGCTCACGGGAGTATATTTCTTGTGGATCCAAAGCAGGCCCTGTCCCTGGAGGCCTTGTCAACTTTGTAATGAGTGATAAAGGTATGAGGTTTTGACCAAGTGGCTGCTGCACAAATGTTATCAATGGGAAGTCTGGCAGAAAAGGCAGATGATGTAGAAACTGCTCTGGTTGAGTGAGCTTTAATCTTGTGTTGCAAAGGCATATTAGCAGTTGAATAGGCAAAGGTGATACAATCAGATAACCATTTAGACAGAGTTGTTTTAGCCACTGGTCTCCCTTTCCAGGAGTCTGAGAATGAAACAAAAAGCTGGTCTTATTTCCTGAAATAGAGAGAGAGAGAGAGACAGAGACTGAAAAAGCTATTTACAAAATAATGATGGGAGGGCATGTGTATAACTCCCAAGTTATACACATGCCCTCCCATCATTACTTTGTAAATAGCTTTTTCAGTCTCTCTCTCTCTCTGTATATCAACAAATGTAAAATAAATAAAATAAATAAATAAGTCCGGAAGGTTTAGGATTTTTGCTTGGAAGTATTTGCATAGATATTTTATACCTTCAAGTATACTTCACAGATTATTTTCCATGGGTTCTATCCAAATAGAATCTGAGCTGTCTGCGAACATCAAGTTTGTGCAGCATATTCTGTGAAATTTTCATAGGTTCGTAGATTAGTACTAAGCTAACTGCCCCTGTGAGCTATTTTAAGCCTAGCCAATTATTCCTTGTGAGACTCAAACCTTGCACCTTGTGCTTGTAAGGCAAACACCTTAACCATTAGGCCACCCTCCCGACATCTACTATGAATTGTTAGAATGATTGGGGAAGAAAACTGGCAAATCAATAACTTGGTTGAGATTGGTTTCAGTGCAAACTTTGGGCAAGAATGATGGATTTGTTTTAAGTGATACTCTGTCAGCATGAAATATCAAATAGGGAGGCTTGATGGATAAAGCTTGAAGCTCTGACACTCTGCGGGCAGAAGTAACAGCTACCAGAAAGATGGTCTTCCAAGACAAAAATCTGAGATCACAAGATGGAGCTGGTTCAAATGGCGGAAGAATTATATGTGAAAGCATGAAATTTAGATTCCACAGAGAACAGGGAGATTTCACAGGTGGTCTATTATGAAAAGTCCCTTTGAGAAAGGCTTTGGATAACTTGTGAGACATGATATTCAATCCTTCAAATCCAAGATGAAAATTAGAAATAGCAGTCAATTGAACCCGAATTGTTGCTGCTGCAGCTCCTTTGTTAAAAATCATAGTCAAGAATTCTAAAATGGAGGCCATAGGAGCTTGGTAAGGATCACTATTATTTTTAGAGGCCCATAGAGAACATTTCTTCCATTTGCTAAGATATAGCTTTCTAGTAGAAGATTCATGAGAAGACAAAAGGATCTGTTTTGTCTCATTGGAAAGGTTATGGAACCTGGCTATGATGGGAACTGAAGCAGCCAAGCTGTCAGCTTCACAGCTTCAGGGACTGCAGAGAGGGATGAAGGTCCCCCGACAGGTGTGTCAGAAGGTCTGGAACTGGTCCAGAATCCAAGGATCCTCCAAAAGATGAAGTGGAAGGAAGGGGAACCAAATCTGACAAGACCAATGAGGGGCTATTAGAATGATGGTCCTTCCCAGGGATTTTGCTTTTTGTAGAACCTTGGGTATCAACTGGATTGGTGGAAATGCATAGAGGAGACCCGGAGGCCAATCATGTACGAGTGCATCCCTTGGGGCTTCTCCCAGAGGGGGAATCAGGGCAAAGTAGCTTATGAATTTTGTGTTCATGTGACTGCCAAAAAGGTCTCAGCAAGGTTGGCCCCACCTGTGGAATATCCTGTACGCAATTTCTTTCTTGAGGGACCACTCATGGGGCAACAAGATTGCCCTGCTCAGTTTGTCTGCTATCACATTGGATCTCCTCGGGATGTGCATTGCCAACAGAAAGTGCTGGGTGGAAAAAGCCCACTTCCAAACCCTGAGAGCCTTGCAACAAAGGGGATAAGACCTGGTTCCCCCTTGTTTGTTCAAATACCAGACCACTGTCTGTCTGAATCGCAATCATACCAAGAGGAAGAGAGTTCTGAAAGTACTGCAATGCCAAAAGTACTGCTCTCATCTCTAGGACATTGATGTGCAGATGTGTCTCTTGATCAGTCCATGTGCCTTGGGCAGTCTTTCCCTGAAAATGATCCCATCCTATCAGGGAAGCATCCGTGTTCACTGTGGCCACTGGAGGGGGTAACACAAATGAGCGTCCTATCGTGACATGAAGTCAGGTCAACCACCACTGAAGGCACTTTTTGCAAGAATTTGTAATCATTATAGTGTGATTCATGGGGAGCTCTTGGTAAGACCATTGACTGAACAATAGCCATTGAAGTACTCGCATGTGCATACGAGCTAGTGGTATGGCTAGAATAGCTGCAGCCATCATGCCTAATACTTTCAGATCTTCCGATGCTGGTGCTTTGTCTTTTGATATCAGAATGCTGACATGTTGATGAAGAAGAGAGACTCTTTCTATGGGAAGCCTTAGTGTGGTGGTGGTGGTGGTGTCCAACTCTGCCCTGATAAAAACGATATGTTGCCATGGCGACAAGGCAGATTTTTCTGAGTTGATTGTAATGCCCAGATGATAGCAGAGTGACAGAGTGGACTCCCTGGCCTGAATGAGTTGATGCCTGGTGGTGGTGGTAAAGAGCCAATCGTTTAGGTACAGAAACACCTAGAATCCTAGATGCCTCAGGTGAACCGTGACCACTGCCATGCATTTGGTGAACACTCTGGGGGCTGTATTGAGACCAAAGGGCAGGGCTTGAAACTGGTAATGATTGGCTCCCAGCCAGAAGCGCAGGTGATCCCTGGATGACCTAGCAATTTTGAGCACATCCAATTGTCTTTCCCTAAGAAGGGAAGTATAGACTAAACCATGACCATCTGAAACTTTTAGTTATGTACTTACCATAACTTCGGATGTATGGGATCCATCTCGCCTACATTCATAACTGATGGGTTCGGAGCCGATCCATCGGCTCCGACTCGGCCAACTAGCATACTAGAACGAAGTCTCTTATTGGCTGGGCTACCCTCTATCCCAGGATGCACCACACCTGCTTCCCCAGATCTTGTTTGTTTGCTTTCATACTTACATGCAAACACAGAAAAATACCAGTTACTCCAACCAACTAAAGTTCTTCAAGAGAAGATCTCCAAATGGACCAACATTTCTTCTAAATCCGAATGGAAGGGGGAAAGGAGGGTGAGAATGATCGTGGCGAGATGGATCCCATACATCTGAAGTTATGGTAAGTACATAACTAAAAGATGTAATGGGATCCTATCTCGCCTACATTCATAACTGATGGGACAGCGTCCCTAGCACCTAAATCCCGGGTGGCTCATTGGAAAACACTCCTGAGAACTGTGGAACTAAAGGAAGCCCTGCCTCGAGAAGCCACATCTATTTTGTAATGAGAAATTAAAGTGTGCGGAGAAGTCCAGGTAGCCGCAGCACAAATATCATTTATTGATAATTTGGAGTGGAATGCTACAGAAGTAGCCATTGCCCTGGTAGAATGAGCCCTGACTGGAAAGGGAAGCTCTTTGTCAGCCTGCGAATAAATGAAACAGATGCAATCTTTAATCCATTTGGCTATGGAGGTTTTAGCCACTGGTTGACCCAACCTGTTTTCTGCAAAGGACACAAACAGTTGATTTGACTTCCGCGTCTGAGTAGTCCTGTTCAAATAAAAACGCAGTTGTCTATGGACATCCAACTGATGAAAGATATATTCTGCTATTGGAGAATTTGGGAAAAATACAGGGAGCTCTAGGGACTGTTGAATGCAGAAAGAAGATGCTACCTTTGGTAAAAAGAGGGATTTAATTTAAGGGACACTCTATCTTTGTGAAAATCAAATAAGGAGGATTAGAACAGAGAGCCTGAGCTCTGAAACCCGCTTGGCCGGGTTATGGCCACTAAAAAGTGGTCTTCCAAGACAGGAATTTCATATCACAGGTAGCTGCTGGTTCAAAGGGGTGGGCAGTTAAGGCAGCCAGGACCATATTTAGGTCCCAAGGGGCACAGGATGAGATATCGGGGCCTAAGGAGCCACGCCCTTTAAGGAAAGACTTGCAAAGCTTGTTTGCCATTAATGAAGGTTCAAAAGAAACATGAAAATTAGAGATGGCCGCTAGCTGAACCTTAATCGTGGAAACTGAAGAGCCCAACTGAAAAGAGAGGCCAGGAAATTTAAGACCTCCGTACTGGGGCAGTAAGAGGGTCTATACCGCCGCTGTGCCCAAAGGGCAAACCTCTTCCATTTGCTGGAATACAGTTTGATAGTGGAAGGTTTGTGAGAAGAGGACAAAATGTGGATAACCTCCGGAGAGAGGGAACTGTCCCTGACTAAGGATGGAAGTGGAGTAACCAAGCAGCCAACCTCAAGGACCTGAGAGATGGGTGAGACTGTCCTGACTGATGAGTCAACAGGTCTGGCACCGGGTCCAGAAACCATGGACCTTCCACCGCATACCTCCGAAGGAAGGGGAACCAAACCTGACGAGGCCAGTGCGGGGCAATCAAAATCATGTCGCTCTCCAGGTAAATTGCCTTCTGTATCACCCTCGGCAGGAGGGGAACCGGAGGGAAGGCATAAAGGAGACCGGGGGGCCAAATGTGGGTTAGAGCAACCCTGGGAATCTGTCCCTGAGAGAGAGTCAGAGTGAAGAACTCTCTGCACTTCGCATTGTGGGGGCTGGCAAACAAATTGCAGCAAGGGAGACCCCATTTGGCGAAGATTTTTGCAGCCACTCTTTGGTTGAGGGACCACTCATGGGGTAACAGGATAGTCCTGCTTAGTCTGTCCGCAATCACATTGGATTTCCCCGGGATGTGCATTGCCATTAGGAAGCGGTTGGTAGCTACCGCCCAGTGCCAAAGTCTCATGGCTTCTCTGCACAGTGGGTACGACCTGGTCCTGCCTTGCTTGTTTATATACCAAACTACCGACATTTTGTCGGATAGGATAGCAATCAGACCTTGCGGGAGAGCGTGATGGAGAGCTTGTAGTACCAGTAGCACCGCTCTCATTTCCAGGATATTGATGTGTAAATGCGCTTCCTGGGGTTGCCATGTGCCTTGGACAGACCTGTCCAGATAATGACCCCCCCACCCTACCTGGGAGGCGTCCGTGGTCACAGTGGCAATGGGGGAATGAAGGATAAAAGGTCGCCCCTGGTCGAGATTGGATCGGAGGAGCCACCAACGCAGATCTCGACGGCAACTTTCCGTAATCATAACCAAGTGGTTCAAGGGAAGTTCCTGATAGGACCATTGAACCGAAAGTAGCCATTGCAGCACTCGCATGTGCAGTCTGGCTAAGGGGACTAGGAGAATAGTTGATGCCATCGACCCCAATACCTGCAGAATCAGATTGGCCGGAGCTCTTGATAGGGGGAGGCAGGATCGAACTTGATTCTGCAAAACCTGAATCCTTTCTGCCAGTAAGAAGGCACGCATCCTTCTTGTGTCTAACTCTGCACCTATAAAGGTAATACGCTGAGATGGCTGTAGCACAGATTTTTCCCAGTTGAAAGTGATTCCTAGGAAACGGCCCAAGCTGACTGTGGCCATGAGCGACTGAATTAGTAGATGCTTGGAGGTGGCAGTAAGGAGCCAGTCGTCTAGATATGGAAACACTTGGAATCCTAGACTTCTCAGGTGAGCAGTCACCACTGCCAGTCACTTGGTGAACACCCTGGGGGCTGTGGTGAGACCAAAGGGCAGTGCTCGAAACTGGAAATGACTGTCTCCCAGGTGGAAGCGTAAATGACTCCTGGACTCTTGACTTATCAGAATGTGATAGTAAGCGTCCTTGAGATCTATGGAGCACATCCAGACATCCTTCTCCAATAGTGGGAGAATGGACTGAAGAGTGACCATTCGGAATTTGGACTTTTTCACAAAGCGATTCAATGAACTGAGGTCCAAAATGGGCCTGAAGTCCCCTGTCTTTTTTGGCACCAAAAATAGTCTTGAGTAAGTCCCTGATCCGATCTGTTCGGCGGGGACAGGCTGGATGACTCCTTTTTCTAGCAGCTTTGAAACCTCTATTGCTGCTTGATCCCGCTGACTGGGTGGCACGTCCGGGATTTCCCTGAAGGGAAGGGGGGGCTTGATGAAGGGAATGAGATAGCCTCCGGTAATAATCCGGAGCACCCACTGGTCGCTGGTAATAGCTTCCCAAGCCTGTGGGTGTTCCGCAAAATGACCCCCGACTGGCTCCGGAGCTGCACAGTCGGGCACCAACTCAGGGACGGTGAGCGTAGGAGGAACCACGAAAGGAATCGCGGTCTCCAGAGTTACAGAGGCCTCTGCCACCTCTGGGACGGCGTCTTCCCAAATCCCCCCCCCCGCCTCTAGAGGGGGGATCACTGGGTGGAGTAGGGAAAGACCTCTGAGTTTTCCTGAACCACATTTTCCCTCCTCTCTGAGCCTTGGGGTAAGGCCTAGAGGGAGCGGAAAAACAGGCCCCAACGGCAGTCAAGGTCTTGCCCTCCTGCTCGCACCGAGTCAGTGTGTCCTTCACCTTGGGTCCAAACAAAGAGGACCCATCAAAAGGGGCATCGGCGAAGGAAGACTTGAAAGCCTCCGCAAAGGAACACAAGCGTAACCAGGCATGTCTCCTAAGGGCCACGCCTGTTCCCGCTGCTCTACTCGCCCCCTCGGCCGCATATGAGATGAGCCTCATGGACGAGTTCACAATGGATGATAAGGTAGTCATCTGGGCGCCAACAGTGTGGGCTAACGCCTCAGGTAGATTACCTGTGAGGGACTCACCTAGCTCTTTAAGGAGGTCCCTTTGGAGCCTAGTAAAATGACACAGGTAATTCAGCGACTGTAAGGTAAAGGCCGCTGAAGAAAGGGTATGCTTCCCGTACCTATCCATGCTCCAGGAATCCTTATTAGGAGGGTGGATAGATGTTGAAGCCTCTGCCACATCCTGCTGTGTGGCAGATGCCACCACCATCGCATCTACAGGAACTCCTTTCGTTAAAAATTCCTTTTGAGGGGGGGCTGAAAGGAATTTGTTGGGTCTTGCAGGCACTGGTTCCACAGAGTCAGAGTGCTTCCAAGCCCTTCGAGAAATTAAATCAAGTAACTCATCGAAGGGCGGAGACACCCAGGAGGCGGAGGGCTGGGCCCCGAAGGCCTTGAGGAAGACTGACTCCTCAGCGGAAGGGGTTTTGGCCTGCCAATCTCCTCTCTGTCTCAGAATCTCAAGGATATCCGAGAAAGAGACATCATCCGAAGATGATTTTGGGGACCTCTCCGCATCATCGAGGTCAGTGTCAGATGTGATAGACTCATCTTGGGAGTCCACGTGCTTCCTCTTGCACAATTTCTTCCATGGAGGCTCATCCGAAGTGGTTTCGGACGGACCCCCCGGAAGAAATGAACCCCCCACGGGGGTATCCTCAGGCCCTGGGACCCCACTGTCATGGGACTGCAGTACGCCAGAAGCACCAGTCTCTAGGTCTAGGGATGGTGAGATGGAAACCTGCTGAGCCGGCAAGGACATGGCCAGCACGCTCCTCATGGCCTCAAAGGCAGGACCTCCAGACCCCATGGAGGTCACTGGCCGAGAGACCACGACGGCACTAGGAATCCCCGCAGCCGATGCTCCGAGGGGAAGACTAGGTACTGAGGCACCTAGCTCCAAGATGTTCCCCTCGGCCCCGGCTGAGGAAGTCCCGGTACCGAACCCCAAACCCGACGACAGGATAGGAACAATGGTCGGAACCGATAAACTCCGAAGGGGTCTCGGTTCCGACTATACTGCTCCGCCTTGCTCCACCATCACCGACTCCAACGGCTCTGAGGAAGTTGGAGGAAGAATCGAAAGCTTTGAGGGGGGGATTGGCTCCGGAGCCGAATGGGCTGGAGCCGAGACCATTTTTGCGAAAACCGGAGACTGGAAAAGCCTCTGAATAACTCTATCCAAATCCAAATCAGATAATTTGGAGGATCTAGAGGAAATAGAAAGGGGCCGAGACGACTTCTTTCTCGGCTCAGACAAGGTAGGGGACCGGCTCCGAAAGGGCTCCAACACTATCGGTGCCGGATCCGACACAGTATGAATAAGGATCGGCGCCGAAGGAGCTTTCGGAGCTGAGGGGGAAGAGTCTGAGCTGCACACCTCCATCGGCTCTGAGACCAGTGGAACCGAGGGAGGTGATTCGCCTCTCGATGCTCCACCCTGCGGCTTCGAAACTAATGGAGCCGAGGAAAGAGGCATCGAGGCAGACCCTTCGACCCTCGGCTCCGAAGTCAGTGGAGCCGAGGAAGAAGAGGTCGACCTATGGTTCTTAGTAGTCGGCTCCGACGGACTGGTCGGAGCCAACGACCTTTTCTTTTTAGAAGCAGTAGCAGAAGATGAAGCCAAAGCTTCCTCAAAGGAGGGCTTAATAAGGCCCTTCAGGATTAATTTATTTTTGCGTTCTTGAAGAACCCTAGCGGAAAAGGCATGGCAAACACTACATGTCTCTTGCAAATGCTTTGGCCCTAAACAATAAACGCAAATGGCATGACTATCCGTGACAGACATTTTATAATTGCAGTTAGTGCACTTTTTAAAACCAGATTTCTGCTCTTTAGACATTTTCACCAACAAGTTAATGGAATAGTGGAACAATCTAACTGCCACACAAAAAACAGTACTTCACCAAAAACTTTAAAGCGAGAATAGGCGAGCCCTCTGAACACAAGATTTACCTCACAAGGAGAAAGAACAACAACAAAGGGAACACAACAACGGGCAAAAGCCCTCTAACTTAAATGGGCTTTACCCGGAGAAGAAAAAGGAATAAAAACAGACAACACACTCACTCCACTAAGAAGGGCAAAGGCCCTCTAACTTAAACGGGCCTTGCCCGAATTACCAACAGATACAAAAATGCCAATAACACTCAAACAATACACAAACTTAAGAATAGCTGTTAAAACAGCTGTTGATTGAATTTATGAGGAAACCCCAGGTCAAAAGACCAGAAAAAAGAAGAAAATACACTTAGCTCCAGCCAAGTCGAGACCACGTCTAGCTTGATAAAGCGGCAAACGAGATCTGGGGAAGCAGGTGTGGTGCATCCTGGGATAGAGGGTAGCCCAGCCAATAAGAGACTTTGTTCTAGTATACTAGTTGGCCGAGTCGGAGCCGATGGATCGGCTCCGAACCCATCAGTTATGAATGTAGGCGAGATAGGATCCCATTACATCTTCTCTTTCTTTACATATTGGTTCAATCTGCTGAGGTCCAATATGGGTCTCCAGTCTCCCGTCTTCTTTGGAACCAAAAAGAATCTTGAGTAAGTGCTGGATCCTGTTTGGTCTGTTGGGGCTGGTTGGATGACTATTTTTCTTAGCAACGTCTGGACCTCTATTGTTGCCTGTTCCCTGTAACTGGGTCGAACGTCCAGGATTTCTCTTATGATTGGGGGGGGGGAATGTAATGAAATACCCTCTGGAAATGATACTTTGTACCAGGCTGTCTTTTGTTATTTTGAGCCAGGCATCTGAGTACAAAGATAAGTGACCCCCAACTGCCTCCAGAGCAGGACAGTCAGGCCTCCACTCAGGAGCGCTGGTAGGGCTTCCCAGAGAAGTGATCTCATGTCACCCTGGTGTTGTGGACCCCCTCTGCCATGAGGGCAGCGTCTTCCATTATTACCCCCTCCTCTGCCCCTTTGAGGGGGGGTTCACCATGTGTGTCCTGAAAGGCTCCTTGGACTTTTCAGAACATTTTTCCTCCCCTTTGACCTTTAGGGTAGGGTCGAGTAGGGATGGAAAAATGGTCCCCGACGGCAGACAGAGTCTTTCCATCCTGTTCACACCTGGTTAAGGTTTCCTTCACTTTAGGCCCAAAAAGGGACGAGCCATCAAAGGGAGTGTTCATGAAGGATGACCTGAAGGGCTCCATGAAGGAACTCAAGCGCATCCAGGAATGTCTTCTAAGAGCAACTCCTGTACCCGCTGCCCTACATGTTCCATCAGCTGCATAGGATATGAGGTGCATGGATGAGTTGACAATAGAATGTAGGGTAGCAAGCTGGGCAGCAACTTTGTCAGAAGCTCCTGCAGCTACTGTACCCTGAACAGTATTTCCCAACTCATTAAGGAGATCTCTTTGCAACCTAGTAAAATGGGTTAAATAGTTCAACGAATGGAGAACAAAAGTCGCTGAACTAAACATGCACTTCCCATATCTAGCCATAATCCTGGAGTCTCTGTTAGGAGGATGGATAGATGAGGAAGTCTCAGACATTTCCTTCTTGGTGGCTGTCACCACTACCATGACATCAACAGGAACACCTTTAGTTAAGAATGTTTTGTCAAGTGGGGCTGAAATTAATTTATTAGGCCTCCTAGGAACAGGCTCCATAGTATCCGGAGACTCCCATGCCCTTCGTGAGACCAGCTGCATCAGCTTATCGAAGGGTGGAGACACTCAAAAGGTGGAGGTCTGAGACCCAAAAGCCTTCAGAGGAACTGACTCATCTTCAGTAGGGCTTTTGGACTGCCAGTCACCCTTCTGCCAAAGGATCTCAAGTATCTCAGCAAAAGAGATATCCTCAGAGGGGGGACCGTCAGGACCCTTCTGACTCATCTAAGTCAGTATCCGACATAAGAGACTCCTGTGGGGAGTCTAGGTGTTTCCTCTTGCACAATCTCTTCCTGGGAACCTCATCACTGGGAGCCTCTGGTGAGGTCTCGGAAGAGCAGGGGCCACCCAATGGGGCTTTCTGAGGCTCTGAGACACTAGCTTGGTCAGGATGTGTGAGGCAGAAGCAGACACAGGCACTTTAGGGAAGGAGAAAGGCAGACCCAAGGCCGAGGATGTCCTAGGAGACATGACTCTCCTCATGGCATCAAAAGCACCTCTGCTTCAATGAGGGGGAGCCAACGGATCTGAAGAAACTGTCAACCCCCCGGCACTGAGACAGTGGACTCCGCGCCCAAGGTAGGAGCCGAGCTCATCCAAGCCGAGGCCCCAAGAGGCAAAGTTAGAACCAACAAGTCAGTCCAACTCTCCTCCCTGGACCCAACAAGACAGTGTTGGCTCCTAGAGTCCTTGATAGACACTGAAGACATCAGAGTACATGGAGCCAAAGACAATGGAGCAGGCGTTGGCTCCGAGGGTTCCACTAACATCAGGTCTGCCTCCTGTGGCTCCGAAAGATTAGCATGGCTTGGAGGAGGAATAGTAAGAGTCAGTGCAATGGTCTTTGGCTCCGAAGCCATTTGGGTTGAAGCCGATAACATTTTGGCTAATGCCGGTGCCGATAACAGCTTCTGTACCACACGATCCATGTCCAGATCCAACACGCTGATAGATGATCAAGAGGATCGTACCGAAGGTGGTACCAACTGGAGAATAGGACTCTTTGGCACTTTGGAGACCGGTTCCAAGACTGGGGACTGGCTCTGAAAGGTAAAGACTGTTGGCTCCAAGGGCAGTGGAGCCAAAGTCGACAACTTCTTTGATTTTTTTGAGTCTGATGTCTTGGAAGACTTTGAAGATCTACTGGAACCATCCTGGTCATTCAAAGCTTCCTGAAATGAAGGCTTTAACAAGCGTCTATTGATCAGTTTCCTCTTTCTTTCCTGCAGGACCCTAGAGCAGAAGGAATGACAAATGGCACAACTGTCTTGCAAATGCATTGCCCCTAGACAGTAAATGCAATTAACGTGGCTGTCTGTAACTGACATTTTGTGGTCACACTTTGGGCACTTTTTGAACCCAGACTTAGGGTGCTTATCTTGGTCAGCCATAACAATGATAGAAAGAAATTACTGTTACCATAAAAAAAATAGGACAGTAATTTCTCACAGAAGCCTGGAAAAAGGCAGACTAAATCACACAGTAGAAAAACTCCACACAAACCTTAAATAAAAACAGGCTAAATCTCACACACACACAATAACAAGTATATCACACAAGCAGACTATGCAAAAAAAAAAGGATAGCTGCTGAGAAACAACAACCTATCTAAAGTAAGCAATGTTTACTGTAAATTTTAACAGTAATAAAAACTAAGCCTTATCGAAAATACAGAAGGCTAGACAGACCACACAACACATCTAAGTGACTAACTATCTAAGAACTGTGACAAAGGTCACTGAAAAACACACAGTAATCTGAAAAATAAACAATAACCTTATCTAGGTTGTTTAAGGTATACTGTACTAAGCCTATCTATAAAAAGCAGAAGGCTAGACAGACCACACTAACTAGAGAAACTACTACTGCACTAGGCCTAAAAGAGGCTAACTAGAAATTTATAAAGAACAGTAAATAGGAAGGGAAAACACACTAAAAAGCTATAAGAGCTTCATCAACAATCCTAACTATCTAAATATTTTAACTAGCAAAATATTTTTTTGGAAAATATTAATGAAAAAACAGCTTATCTGGCCCGAGCTAAATCAGAACATCCGATCTGTTATAGCGGCAAACTAAATCTGAGGCAATTCACAGGTGCATCATGGGATAGGGACTTGGCCTCGAGCTATTTGAAGACCTCGAGCTTTGCAATTGGCTGTATCGGTGCCGAGGGATCCGCTCCAAGCCCATCAGTAAAGAATGAATGGCGAGATTGAACAACTTCACATTTATTATTTTTATGGGACAAAAGATCTGAATTGCACAGACACAGTAAGGCCTTCTTAATGCTACTGGCTACCAAAAAATGGAAATCAAAATCTAAACCAACTGTATTTGAAGTATTGAGTATTGCAAGAGATAAAAGAACCATAAGAGGGACGTTTAGAAAAGGTAAGGAGCAAATTACATAGAAATAAATGGAATTTATGGGAAGTTATTATATTTACTAATAACCTTAACACAGCAACCCAGCTGGCCTCTACCATACAATATGCAGATGATACTTCTCTTATCTGCTCTGCCCCCTCCCCACAAGAACTAAAAGAAAAGATGCAAAAAAACTTTTCAAGAAGTTGAATTATTCTTATCAAACCACCAACTCATTCTAAACCCAAATAAGACAAAATTAATAATCTTCTCAAACAAAACTACCAAGTCAAATCACCTACCCCTCTCTATTCACTCCACAAATTATACCATAACTGAGCTGACAAACCAGGCCATACTCCTAGGTATTACAATAGATGACCATCTCAAATTTGATATCCACATTTCCCAAACTATCAAAAAAGTCAACTCCAAGCTCGGTGCTCTCTACAGGACCAAACCACACCTAATACCCCAACCCAGACTAGCCATAGCTAGATCTCAGTTACTCACTACACTTCTCTACTGCTCTTCTCTCATATCTTTACCAACTTATATAAGGCACAACCTTCAATCCTGCTATAAATTACAAAGTTTGCCACAAACCGCCCCAATAAAACCCATCTTTGGTCTGCTCTTCTTCAACTTAACTGGCTAGAACTTCCTAGCCTGTTAACCTTAAACCAACTTACCCTAGCCACAAATTCATACACAGCCCTCATGGCTGCCCTGCAATTTCAGCCTTACTCCAACTACAGGTAAACAGCAGGTCCCTTAGATATTCCAATAGGCCATTGCTCAGAATAACACAGTCACACTAACTACCATGGTGACCCCCTCTACTCAGACAAAGTAGCTAAGTCCTGGAATGCTCTTCCCCTAAGCATACAATGCACCCATTGCTCTTCATTTAAAACAAAAATAAAAGAACATCTTAAAAGCAAATGGCTTTGCCCTTGTTCTCCGCCTGGAAAACTCCCCTCTCCTATGCTCATTTTATCTCTCCTATACTCTTTTCCTCTATTACAGCTCAAATGGCTAGTATTTCCTCAAATTGCTTCAGCACAGCCTTTGGTCTGTACATATTATCTATAATCCAAAAGCAAAATATTTACTGTCTATAACACTGATGCATATCTTTTCAGTCTAGGTCTGCTCACTGCCTGAAATCAGTTTTACTTAGTTATCCAGATCCCTGTGATTTTACATTTATAATGTTATAGCTATAGTGAAGAATGTCATCTAATCTTTTTGTTTGCAAAAGAATTGGTAATTATGGTAATTAGTTTTCTTACTAATATTGGTGTATATCTTTATCTGCATTGTATTTTTCTGGAGCTTTTCTCCCCAGGTCTCCACTGAAAATCGGCCACCAGCCAAGTTGGACACTGCCAGGTAAACAAATGTAAATTAATAAATAAATAAAATAATGCTCAGGAGGAGGAGTGAGATTTAACGGAAGGTAGGAATTGAGCAATTTATGTACTGTTAGACTAATAACAGTTATAAAAAAAGGAAAATATATGGATGTATAATTTATGTAAATGGAAAAATGTTAATATGGTTTATTTTATTTTATGTTAATGTATGCCTGTGTCTTAAGTGATAATTTAATAAAGATGCTTAAAAAACATTGCCATGTTGTTATTTTTCCCATTACTCTGAACAGGAGCAATCTTTGCAAATGGTAGGCTGTCATCACAGATACCCTTATTCTTGGGCAGAAGATGGTTAGCAATGGTTGGTGGTCTTTTCTGTCAGTATAACATTTCATTTTAAGTGCAAATTCACTTTTCTTACTTTTTATACCAGGCTAAAGACCCCCCTATAACTGTGGGCATAATTATAGTGACCCTAAAACAAATGCAAAGAGTTTCTCTGCAACAATGTAGATCTAATGTGATATATCAGCACCAATTTCATATGCCACCCTGCTAAGCAAAGTAGGTAAGCACTTTATCTAATGTGATAGCTTCCTTCAACTTCTTGAAAGGGTGACCACAGTCCAATATACATTTCCATTTAGACTCATTTTGTATCAGGGCATTTAATA
Organism: Protopterus annectens; assembly: GCF_019279795.1. Lineage (NCBI taxonomy): Eukaryota > Metazoa > Chordata > Ceratodontiformes > Protopteridae > Protopterus > Protopterus annectens. Next base: position 774,134,443 of record NC_056741.1, on the reverse strand, counting down.
GATTCAAAAGCTATAGAAAGCTTCAGAAGAAACTTGCATAAGTAGATTACTAGTTTTACATATGATCACAGCTGTAAGACATCATTGTTTAACATACTGCCACTACTGGGGCTAGCCCATTCCTGTGGTTAACTTTGAAAAACCCTCCAGCATTTTAAGCTACTGTATTTCTTTTTTCTACACAGCTCAGATCATGTGGAGCTCTAAATTAGTATTTGGATATAGTTCAGTCTTTGCCTTTATGCCCATCAATGTTCTGAAATTCTTTGCAATAATTAGTTTGGCATGTGCCAAAAACTGAGATTAATGCTCCCCCATGGCAATTGTATTACTGTCCTTAGCCTCTTAATATACCATGGTCTCAGTCTGATTTTTTACCAAGTACCTTCTGAACAATATCTGCCATCTTCTCTTCTATCACACACACGTATATATATATATATATATATATATATATATATATATATATAGGGATTCACTTTATAATCTCGAAATACTGAAATATCGAATTTCAGTATATCAAGACTATAAAGTCGAATCTGCAAAATACCAAAACCGCGAAAGTAAAAATCACGAAGTTAAACACACCATACACCACACTACACATACACCACACTACCCACAATACAAAAAACAAACAAAACACACACAAACATAAAAACACAAATTAACAAACCTACACTACAAATAAGCAAGGAGGCAAGCCCCCGTGCACCCCCACACCCCCGCTACTTATATATACTAACTCCGAGATCGCACAAAACAGAAAAAGACAGCAAACTCATAACCAGACATTCTACAGTCCCTCACACACACACATCACATATATACAAACACCACCACATTCAACACTTAAACACTCAGACTTTTACCCGCCTATCCTAACCCACACATATAACTTCCAAACACACTTACATACACTCAAATACCTACCCAAAACCCTTACAAAATAGTCACTTACCTTAAATTACACCTAAATCCACACACTAAACCGGACACCATCCACACAATACATTCCACGTCATGGACCATAAAACCATAACCGCAAATTCGACATATCTGGATTCGCTGTTATGCAGTTTCGCTATATTGAACACTTGACTTTATAGTCTCAAAATATTGAAATTCGATATTTCAGTATTTTGAGATTCTAAAGTGAATCCATATATATATATATATATATATATATATATATATACACACATACACACACACACACACACACACACACACACACACACACACACACACACACACAGACAATTAAGTTCTCAATTTTTTCTTTACATGGCATGAGTATAATTGTTTAAAGCTCCAGATAGAGAGTTTTCTCCTAGATAGATATTCAAAAAACTCCAAACTTAATGGCGTATGTGAAATATTTATTCAGCTTCTTGCACCTGTACCAAATTCCATCTTAAATCTTTTTTTTTTTTCTGAAAACAAGCAGATTTATTTTGGTCACTGCTCTTACTGTAGTAACATATATGCCTTAATTGTTTATCAGTTCAGTTAGGTCATTATAATATTTCTTACATATTTACCCTTACTCTTTAGTATAATATCATTCTTGCTTTGATAATGCCTATTTTCATTATACTATTCTGTTTTACACTCACAACATGCCACCAAGTTTATACAATTACTATTACAAAGGGAAACCAGTAATTATTGTAACTGCACCTTCATTCGCTTTTCCATTCTTTTTTCTGGGGGTGAAACCAGTTGCATCTATTCCCCTTAGACTTGCGTATTTTATACTGAAAATAAATTGTTCACAATTTAACTTCTACCTTCTTCAATGTTATTTGCTACCTCTTCTTTAAGATACAGTGCTTCAAGCCTGTCTCATAAATACATGATTATATAAAACAAACTACCATGCCTGTTGCATTTTAGTGTGACAGTTCTGTGCTGAAATTCCATACTCAGCTTTCAACAGTCACCCTTCTCATTTAAGTACACTTTGCTCCAGCTTAATACTGTTACATCCAATCCTATATCATATGGGTCATTTCTCATTCTGCAAATGCTTTCTGTTGTTTTATTTCAATACTCCACCCACAAGGCAGTAACAATTAGTTTATTATCTTTATATAGTCCATACTTTTATACATTTTAAATTGTTGTCTAACTACAATCTTTCAGTTCCATAATATACCTCAGCTTTGAAAACTGACCCAAAAGGGGCCAAGGAAAGCATCCTTCTGTATATTAGTTTACCTATTTTAAGAAATCTCCCTTTACTTTTTCTGTGGCCTATAATGTGAATTAACACTACTGCTGCTTTTTAATTTATATAATTTTCCATCCCTACCAGTCTTTTTCCTACCCATTTACCATCTTCTATGTATATTCTTTACCAGCTTGTACCGTATTTTGTCAACACATCATCTCTATAAAAGCTACACTCTTCCTTGAGTTTGTACTTACTGTTTTTACTTACTGTGCTACTGACCTACAATATCTGAATACTTAATATGTCAAAATACCTATATTGCAGTTTATTTGAAAAAATCTTTCTTTAGTGTTTCATCTATGTACTTCGCAATCTATAAACAATCCTGCTACTGTCAATGAAATGAAATAGCCAATGTCACATATTTCATGTACTGTACAATGTGGCCCAAATCATGCCTGAAAATGTTTATTGGACCAGTCTTCGCACCTGATTAATAAATGTAAAATAAAAAAAAAATAAACAAACAAAAAGAACCATCAGAATAACAAACAAGGGGTGATCTACCATGAAAAGGCTTATCTTCTTTATCACAACCTTTCTTGCTTCCACAAGTCCATGAAGCAAAACTGGCATGACAAATTAGCTTGTTACACTATAAAAGTCAACTCTATCTCTAAGCACTTCTCCCCTTTGCTTATATTATATATATATATATATATATATATATATATATATATATATATATATATATATATTTTATGTTTTACCTACTTATACTATCAATGTATAATTCTTATACATATTATGAGAACAATAGCAAGTCACTTCTCTAACCAAACTGAACACTACTATTCAAAATATAGCAAACTCTACTAAGTTAACCGATATTTAAATATATTTCAATTACATTGCTTTTCCATCCATTTACTTAATACAATTTGTAATATTAAACAATAAAGGTTATTTTTAAAATTTGTAAAAATTTGGAATAAGCGGTAATGGGGATAAGTGTAAAGGAGACCCGAGGGCCAAGTGTGAAGAACAACATCTCTTGGTGACTCCCCCAGTGGGGAGATCAGGGTAAAGACCTGCTGTATTTGTTGTTGAGGGGAGAGGCAAATAGATATATTCTCTCAACCATGTTGATATTGACAGACCACTTGTGAGGCATAAGAATGGACCTGCTTAACTTGTCTGCAATCACAATGGATTCCCCTGGGGTGTGCATTGCTATTAGAAAGTGATTGGAAGAGATCACCCATTGCCATAGTCTCATAGCTTCTCGACAAAGTGGGTAAGATCTAAATCCCCCCCTGCTTGTTGATGTACCAGACTACTGACATACTGTCAGTCTGGATTACAATGCTCCCAACTAGGAGAGAGCTATATATATAATTGCCATACATTTGGTGAACACCTTGGGGGCTGTGATGAGACCAAAGGGCAGTGTCCTGAACTGATAATGACTTTCTCTCAGCCGAAAGTGTAGGTACCTTCTGGAGCATCTGTTCATTTTGATGTCATAGTACGCATCTTGAAGACCTATTGATCTCATCCAGTCATCCTTGTGCAGAAATGGCAGATTGGACTGAACTGTGACCATCAGGAATTTTGTATACTGAACAGACTAATTTAATCTGTTGAGATCCAAGACTAGTCTCAAGTCCCCTGTTTATTTTGACAGCAGAAAGAAATCTGAATAAGTTCCGATTCCTCTCTGGTCAGGAGGGACCTCTTGGATGACTCTTTTTTTCGAGCAGCTTTATTATCTCTAGAGAATATGCCTTCCTCCGACTGGATGGAATATTGGGAATCTTCTTTGGAACTACTGGAGGGGGATTGGAAAAATGGTATAATATAACCTCTGGATATTATCCTCTGCATCCATAAATCTCTTGTGATGTCTAGCCTGGCTTTCTGGTGCAGGGATAGCCAACCCCTGACTGCATCCAGAGATGGACAGTCAGGCTTCCATTCAGGAGAGCTGATAGGATCTGTCTGAAAAAGAATCTATAGATCCCTGGTTATGCGGGCCACCTTTGTCACAGGGACAGTGCCTTCCATTTGAGTTCTCCCCTCTGCCCCTGGAAGAAATATCTCCATCCGATTCCTGAAAGGGACCCTGAAATTTCTTGAACCACATCTTTCTAGCACCTCATTGGTTCCTAGAAAATGACCTTTGAGAAGTAGAAAAATGTATGCCCACAGCAGACAAGGATCGTTCCTTCTTGTTCACACCTGGAGAGTGTATCTTTTACATTGGGGTCAAACAGCGAGGTTCTGTCAAAAGGTGCATTGACAAAAGAAGATTTAAATGGTTTCTTCAAAATCACACAAGCACATCCAGGCATGTCTCCTAATGGAAATGACTGAACCCACTGCCTGTGATGTACCTCTTGCAGCATGAGAGATTAACCTCATGGATGAATTAGATATTGATAGGAAGGTAGCCAGCTGCAATGAAATGGTATTCCCTTCCTCAGGGGACATGGACCCAAAAGAGATCTGGTAAGCTCCTTGATCAAATCTCTTTGAAGTCTGAAAAATGTGCCAAATAATTTAGTTCCTGATGCACAGACGCACTTCCCAAACCTGCCCAGCTCCCTAGATGCTCTGTTAGGGAGTGGACAGAGGAACTCTGTTCTGCTAGTTCCTTTCTTGTGGCTGCTGCAAAATCAATGGTATCAACCTGCACTCCTTTAGTCCAATGTAGACAGTCTTGGAGGTGCAAGGATTTGGTCTGGTCTCTTGGGAATAGGCTCAACAGTGTCCAGTTTCTTCCATGACCTCCAATAGACCAGATCTACAAACTCATCAGTGGGTGGAGTCTACCAGGAGGTAGACGGGACAGACCCAACAGCCTCCAGAAAGACTGATTCATCTTGGGAAGGATTATCAGGAGACCAATAGCCTCTTTGTTTAAGGAGTTCCAAGATGTCTTCAAAGGAGACATTATCAGATGGTGAGCTGGGGGGGATCCCCTCCCCCTCATCAAAATCAGTGTCTTCAGTGACAGACTCTTGTGGGGAGTCTAAGTGCCTCCTCTTGCAAGTTCTCTTCTAGATGAACTCCTCAATGGCATGCTCCAGGGAGGTACAGGAAGAGATAATGATACCCTGATGGGTGGACTGGAGACTAGCTTGGACTGGCTATCCTGGTGGAAGAGATGATCGAGGCTCAGGAATCAAAACCAAATGAAATAGATAAGTCTGATCTAAAGAGGACATGGTCATCTGTTCTCTAGGCATAGGGAAGACTCACTCCAATCCCTCGAAAGTGGAGCACCCAGGGGAAGCACAAACTGATGGATCTGACAATGGGCCCTCTCTGATCATCATCTTCTGATGTCCTGAGGGTACCCCACCTGACAAAGGAGTTGGAACTGAGCTATCTAATGCCAAGACTCTGAGAAGTAAAGACGGTTCCAACAGCTTCTGAGTCGACTCCACAATCCCATAGCCAGCATCCACAGTTCAGCTCCAAGAGTCCTCTGGTTCCAAGGTACTCTGTGCCAGTCGGCTCAGAGAACCCATCGAAGTTGAGAAACCAATGATCTACTGATCCAAGGAAGATGTCCCCAAGGTTTATGGATACAACAGCTCTGAAACAGAAGGACAAATCAGAGAAGGAGAAATCAAAGGTGGAGTGGCTCTATAAAAGCTATCATGCTGATGGGGTTGGAGCCAAAGGGACTTACATTTGAGTCTGCATCCTGAGGAACTTCCCCAACATTCTATCCACATTTGTTTTAGATAGGCTGTTGGAAGATCAAGGAGATGAGGCTGTTGAAGAGAGCCTAGAATGTTTTCTGGGTAATTTCTCAAGGAACAGAGACGGTAACCTGGAAGGGATAGGCTCCAAAAGTAAAGAGGTAGTATGGATGCAAGGGAATCTTTCAATTTTTGGCTTTGGCTCTGAAGTGGTCAGATCAGATTTTTCAAAAGTTTAGCAGGTAGCTCTGATGAAGGAGCTAAAGTTGCTGAAATAAATAGGACATGCTGGAGGGACAGATTCATGACCCAGAGGCTCCCTTCACTCTGGAATAAAATCCCAGTCCAGGTTAGACAGAGTCCCTCATTGACTCTCTTCAAGAGAAATCTTGATGTGTTGATGGGAGATCGTAGGTTTACCCCAGGTATCATTTCTGTGTCACTGTTAGACAGAGGCACAGTATACTAACCTCGAAAAAGGGCATAGCAAAATTAATTTAAAATGTCTGGCGAAAGCCAAACACGCTCTGGCTAGGCTTATAAATGCCCTAGGGAAGATAGCCTAGTATGAACCTATGAACCTATGAACCTATGTCAAGGTGGAAGGATGATCAGGAGACCTCTTGCATGAATCCTTGTCTTTTGTAACAGAATCATCCTTTTTATCCTGTTTTTTAGCAGCAACCAGAGTAGAGTGTTTAGCAGTAAGAAGACACTTAGGATAAGTTTATTCTTCCTGTCAGCCAATGCTCTGGAATTAAATCTTGTGCAAGCATCATAATCTACATCTAGGTGTTTTGGACCTAAACAGTCCACACATTCTGTGTGGCTGTCCAGAGTTCGGAATTTTGTGTCCACAAGATATACATTTTTTTACAATTACAACAATAATCAAAAACAGCTAGGTAGGTATATTTGACTGTGGTGGTGGTGCTGCGGTAGCATTGTTGCCTCACAGTAAGACATTGTCCTGTTCGATTCTCAGCTAGAGCGTCTTCTGTGTGGAGACATGCGTGAATGGGCGTACCTTTGTTGAAGGCTGTGCATCAGGGCCGGCAACTCAGCACATAAAAATCTACTGCCAATCATTAGTGGACCAGAGTTCCGCTGTTTTGACCCCTAACCGGGAAAAGCCGAAAGGTACAACAAGCTAGGTAGGTATATTTAGAAAAGACAGACAGGATTTCTTTTTTTTTCATGAAGGCAAATAAAAGCCAAGAAAAGACTACCAACAATGGTATTAAAAAGTACTGAAAGAGTATGAGAAAAGGCCGTTAGCATAGAAAAGGGAAAGTAACAATAATAAGGGTACAAGGGAGGTATACAGAAATAAGTATGAGTGTTGAGAAAGAAAACTAAAAGGAATTTAACTCACTTAAAAGACAAACTATCAACTAAACAACTCCTAATGCTCAAGAGCTAGTAACCCACATTGTTTGCTATGGCAGTAAATGAGATCTGAGGTACGTTAGGTTTTTGGGGCACTACGGGTGAAGGGAGGAGTTTGAGTGTTCAAGAATCCTATGATCTTCAAGAACCAACCTAGTCAGATCTGAGGGTCATATCTGAACCCAACATTTGAGGAATGAATGACAATGAACATCAGATACTCTGTTCAATTGGTTTCCCATTCATGTTCATTACTCATTGCCAGTGAGTGTTTCACCTTTATTTTAACATACCCTCAGTCTTTGCTTTCATACTATCAGTCCAACAGTAGACCTTAATATTCTTTTTTTTATCTTTTGAAGTCGTCAATTAAAGAAGCACTGTAAACATTTTAATACTTAAATTTATCATCTTCTAAATGAATAGTAAACAAAAAATCTGTTTTATCATAATGCTTGCATAAATTATCATCAAAATAAATCCAAATTTTTGAAAAAAAATGGAATAATGCTTTTTTAAGTCCTGAAACATTCTAAAGCTAGCCAACTAATTTCTATAACTAGTCAAGCAGAATAAATCTTGTATGTCTAAATTATCAGTTCAAATAATGTCATAGATTTAATAATGGTTTTGCATACAAACAGCATCATTCATACAGCATTTAAACACTTGGCAACTAGTTTTTACAAATGATTCAAGTCCATCTTAAATCTTAATCCTGTCAGTTCTGGAGTCATTCAAATAACTTCTCAGTCAGTTTGATTAAAACCATACAGTTCTAAAGACATTGCATTATAATAGTCATCTTTTGAGACAGACTCCATTTTGTCTAACTTTCCATTCCTTGACGTTCTGTAAGCAATTCCTGATACATGTTTGTCATCCTCCTGTTGCTCAGTTAGTTGTTCTTTTTTTCACACAGTCTCAGCATAGCACTTTCTATGACATATTCCACAGTCCTTTTTGTTTAAACTAATTAATTTAAGATTTATGAAATATTCTGCCACTCCAAAGCATTCTTGCTTTTAGGGACATTTACGGATATTCTCTTTAGAGGACACTCAGCTGTATCGTAATGCCATTCTAATGAGCCTTTGGCTGCTAATTCCACTGACACTACTTTGCTCAATATTTTCTCAGCTGATACATCTCCTTTAGAAAGCAAACTCTTCTGTGTGTTTTTACAGCTGTCCGACACAAATCAAACCCTCAGCACATCTGCTAGCAATATCCAAATTGGCAGTGTTCAAGTAGTCTGCTTCTCTCTGCTATGTATTCTAGAATGCTTTCACTTTTCATTTGTTTTTTTTCCTATGGAATGTAAAATATAGTCTAAAGTTTCATATTCTAATGTTTCTGCCCAGTCTCTCTGAATTTTCAGATGGTGGAGCTGGTGCTACCAAACTATTCAAAGGTCTACACATTTTGGCAGATATTACACTTTTGTCATCTGGGAAGTCTTTAGCTATATATTACAGCTTTATTAAATCATTTAAGTTACCCAGCTAATGTTATTAACTCAATATAAGTTGCCCAGTTGTCTACAGTGGCATTCAAAGCATTGACAAATCATATCCATGCTCAGCCATGTGAATTCCCTTCACTAATCAGGTTTTCTTGCCACACCCTTAAACTACTGAAGCACAACTTTTCAAACAATGACTCATATATGTTGTTTTAGCAACACACATGCACCTATGTATGCTTAATTGCATAAACATAAAAAAGTTGTATTGTCATTCTTTGTGTCAAAATGCAAACTGGAACTTTTTGATTAAGTAGCCATAGATCACTTGAACAGCTTCCATACAGTTTTGTTTGCATTAGCAAATTTTGCACAATTTTTTAGTTCACAATGGTGCAGTCATTTATTAGATTCAATAGCTAATCCTTAACTTTCCCATTTTAATATAAAAAGTTGCTCAGCATTGTCATCAACATGATTGCTATTGATTATATGCATTTAATTAACAATGCTTCTTTTTAATAAATGTTGAACAAAAAATATTAATATTTCTAATAGTCAACCATTAGTCTCTCTGATATGGAATTTTTGTAATAATTGATTTGCAAAAATGTTTGTGTTTTTTTATTTCAAAACAGTACTGCATAATCTTTGAAGTCAGTTCAGTGTATCTTAAAATTGGTTCATTGATTAAGTTTATTGATTAGTACTAGGCTAACTGCCCTTGTGAGCCATTTTAAGCCTAGCCAATTATACAATCATATTGTATAACCTTCTGAAAGACTTATTCAGACTGCAAGATCAATTATAGTCTTTTAATTGTTAAACTTTTACTCATCTAACCATCAAGTTTACCATCTTCTGCTGAATGTTGCTGCTGTCTGCATTCTGGGAAGGCTCTAGTCACATCAACAGACCTCACAGCCAGCCCCAGTTGTGTGTTTGCACAACATAACACTAAGCTAATAATACATACATACATATTATGTATATACAGAAAATCTTTTTTCTGCTAAAGAATATAATGGTGCAAGAAGATTCAAACATATATACATATAGGTTCATAGGTTCATAGGTTCATACTAGGCTATCTGCCCGAGGGCATTTACAAGCCTAGCCCATCGTTTTGTGGCTTACGCCACCCCTTTAGTATGGGGAACTATACCCATTATTTTGCTGTGCCTCTGTCGAGCAGTGACACTGAGGTTATCCCTGGGGTATATCTGTGATCTCCCATCCATTGGTCAAGATTTCTCTTGAACAAGGCCAGCGAGGTGCTCTGCCTTACATGTACCGGGATTTTGTTCCACAGCATAGTGAGTCTTTGGGTGATGAATCTATCCCTCCAGCACGTCCTATTAATAGCCGTGTCAAGGTTAAGTCTCCCGCCCTTGTGGCTCTGATGGATCTAGATTTTTTGAGGTGAAGCATATTCATCAAATCTGGGTTTGACATGGCCTTGTATGTTAGGCTAAGGTCACCTCTGAGCAAGCGGTAAGCGACTGAATAGAGCTGGAGTTCTTTCAGTCGGGCAGCATAGGACAGATTTTTGAGACCCTTTATCCTTTTGGTGAGGAACTTTTGTGGCCTCTCCAGCTGCTGCAAGTGTCGGGTCAGATACATTCCGAATGGGGCATTGTACTCAATCATTGGTCTGATGAGTGATGAGTAAAGGGAGACTATGACCTCCCTTGATCTAGATGAGAATCCCTTCATGATAAGGTGGGCAATGTAGAAGGTCTTCCTAACTACTTTAGCTACATGGGTGTCGAATGACAGACTACTATCAACCTGGGTCCCCAGGTCCCTGATAACTTCTTCTGTGCTCAGTGGATTGCCACCTATTTGGTAGCTAGGGGTAACCTTGTTTTTCCCGAAGGGTATGACTATGCATTTTTGGCATTTAACTTTAGGCCGTGGCTCTGGCACCAGTTATCCATTTCTGTGAGACCCTTCTGAAGGATATCTGTATCAGATGTGTTTTCTACTATGGCGCCCAGTTTGCAGTCATCTGCAAACTTTGTCAGCCATAACCCTCCTGTGTTTGCTTGTACTTGGAAAAGTAGATGCCAAACAAGAGTGGGCCCAGGACTGAGCCCTGTGGGACACCACTTGTGACAGGCTTTGAGTCTGACATGGCGCCAGCAACTCTGACCCTGTGGGTTCTGTCACTCAGCCAGTTTGCAACCCATCTTGTGATGTATGGGTTGACATTTAAGCTGATGAGTTTTTCAATGATACCCGAGTGGGGTATTGTATCGAAGGCCTTAGCCAGATCGAGGTAGGCTGTATGGACTGCCTTTCCCTCATCAATGGCTTTGGTGACTGTTTCAAAAGTCAACCAAGTTTAAAAGGCATGATCTGCCTTTGACAAAGCCAAACTGGGTTGGATCCAAAGTCTGCAAATTCCCTATGTCTTTATTTATGAGGTCCATTATGATCCTCTCCATGGCTTTGCAGATAAGGCTTGTCAAGCTAATGGGCGGTAATTTCCAGGGTCGGTGGAGGCACCGCCTTTGTGAAGTGGTACCACAGTTGCAGTGCGCCACTCCTGGGTACGTATCCAGAGGTAAGACTTTGATTAAACAGCTGTCCTAGCTGTGGGTTTAATTCCTCATTGAGTTCATGGAGCACACAGCCGGGGACACCATCAGGTCCCATGGATGCTGTGTTTTTGCTTTGGAGAGAGCAGTTCTCACTTGGGCGCTGGAGATGTTTGGGGGCTGCAATCGTTTGGTATAGATATCTCTCCTTTTGGGGAGGGGAGTTTGCACTGAACCTGTCAGCCAGTATGTTGGCAATGTCTGTAGGATCAGTAATCTTCACATCATTTTGAACTAGCTCTGAGCATATCTGGGAGTTTCCTCCCAGGTTTCTAACATAGCTAAAGAAGGCCTTATGATTGTCTTTTGAGTCTTTTGCTATTTTTCTCTCGAAATTTGCTTTGGATGATTTTATGAGAGCTCTTAGTTTTTTACTTATAGTGATCAAGGGTGTCTTACCTTTTAAGGATTTTGCTCTATCTTGTAGTAGCTTCCTCCTTTTGTTGTAGAGTTTGTTTATGGCTGGGGTCCACCAGACTGGACGCTTGCCTTTGGTACAAAGAGTCTTTGTTTTGCTTGGGATTGCCTTATCCATGCAGTCCTGCAGGTGCTGGTAGAAGGCATTTGTAAGTGATTCAGCAGCTTGAGTACTGTTTTCCGCCGGCTCGGGGGCCTTAAAGGAGACCACACTAGTCTTTAGAAGTGTGAAGTCGGCTTTTGAGAAGTTCTTTACTGTGGTCTTTTTTATTTCAGGTGGGCGTGGAATGAGTACTTCCAGCGAGATTAGTTTGTGGTCTGATCTCACCAGTGAGGGTACACCTCCGGTGTTGAACATTGTGCTCCCATGTTCGTGATGATGAGATCAAGTATGTTATCTCCTCTTGTGGGGATGGTGACTAGTTGTTCCATGGCATTTGAGTTTATGAATTCCAGGAACTTTTGGGCTAGGGTGTTTGGGCTTGAGTAGTGTTCCCAGTCTATATTAGGGTAATTGAAGTCACCTAGTATGATGGTGTTTGGTGATACATTTATCCCTCTAGTGTTTTCAGGAAGGCCATGTGAGGTTCCTGAGTTTGTGAGGGTGGCCTGTAACATGCTACAATTTGCAGAGCAGTCTTGCCTATGGTTAATTGCACCTGGATGGTCTCCGATGCATCGTGCGTTGCCACCAGTCTTGAGGTGTGGGTGTCCTTGATGAATATGGATACCCCCCCTTTCTTGGTATTGTCCGGATTTTGGGGCCGGAACGCATGATATGAGGTAAAACCTGATAGCGCTGGGGTGCTCTCAGGAGCCTTGAACCAGGTTTCTGTCACAGCACAGACATCGATGTTCTCCATACTGAGAAGGGCCTCGAGTGCATGCATTTTGAGATTTAGACTTCTGGCATTGAGTAGCATTACCCTTAGTTTTTTCCTTTTTGTGTTCTAGGGTGGTAGGTTTAGAATTTGAGCCTTGCCTAAAAAGGCACTATGGGGTGGCAAGAGCCTTTGCCAATATTCGAATCCCAGGGTGACAGGTGCAAGCCGTCCCTCATGAAGCAGCGTGGCTTGTCCAGCATGTCATCCCAGGCAGACAGACACTGGATCCCCTTTGAATGACACCAGTGTTTAAGCCAATTGTTAAAGCTGATCATCTTATCTCTGTATTGTGGCATCATTCTTGGTGAAGGTAGGATACTGCTCAAGGTCAGGGTCATACCTGCCTGGGCTACATAATCAGAGAGCTCCTCAATGTCTCTTTTCATGTAGTCCAAGGAGGTACGTCTCAGGTCGTTTACACCAGCGTGGACAATGACTGAGTCATATTTGTACCTGCTGTTGAGGGACCTGAGTGCTTGCGTTATGTGGCGGATTCTAGCGCCCGACAGGCAGCTTACTGTGACCTTCTCCTTACTCAGTCTGGTGAGCGGGACGTCAGTGTGTCTGACTATGGAGTCACCAATGACTAGTGTGTCTGGCATTGTGTTTGGCCTTAAGGGCTGTGACTGTTTGACACTCTGACTGTGAGGTCTATGTGTTGCAGGTGTTGTGTTCTGAGGTGGTGGTTGTTTGGGTGTCTGCTTTGGTGGCCTCTGCTGTTTTGGTAGATTTTTGATCAGAGCCTCCAGTATGTCTTTGTGTGTTTATGTGTATGATTTGAGGTTGTAATGGTACTATGTGAGACTGGGTCTATAGTGTGTGTGGTAACCTTCTCCTCCTGACTGGTCTTGCCAGTCCTATGTTGAGAGAGCTCAGCCTCCAGTTTGGCCGTATAATTGCATCTCTCGCATGTATTTGTGTTTTGTGGGAGGAGGAGAGGGTTGTCTGTGTACATGAGGCAATTGTAACATTGCCTCAATATTCCCAGGTTAACCAGCTGAGCAGGAGAGGACACTAGCAACTGATCCCTCGACATGCTAGAAGGAATAGACAAAAAACTTTAAAAAGATTCCGGGGCGGAGTGACCGAGAAATGGGGGGTTGCCTTTTTGGGGTACTATCTATGACAAGAGTGCCGTATCAAGGTAATAAGTACTGTAGGAGCAAGTGCTACGTTTAACAGATAGAGAATAGTCTACTTGGAGTCAATTTATCTTCTCATATATACACACACACACACACACACACACACACACACACACACACACACACACACACACACACACGGTTGCAGGGAGACAAAGCCTGTCCCAGTAAACAATTCATTTAAACACATAAACTAATTAATACAAGTGTGCACAAGTAATAAAAATACTAAATCAGATAACATGATCTTTCATGGAAAATAAGAGACTAAATTATGAACATTGACAAAAGCACTACTCAAGGGAAGTGGATCTTCTTCAAATGATGACAGTTTCACTAATATACCACAAAAGACAGAATTTTTGGTAGTATGTTATCCACTCACTAATGGCACAGTAACAGTTAACAAAATGACTCATCAAGAATAGGCATCATTCAAATATGACACTTACCTAGAATGTTTTCTGTTTTCCTCCTCTCAATGATTTGTATATCAGTAGCTCCAATAGGAATATTTGTAATAAAGGTATAACCTGTGGTGCATGCACAAACAATAAACATTATGAAAAGAGTAAAAAGTAGCGCAGACATATAATTAATATGGGATTTTACAGACAAAATTAAAACAAAAATTACTGCAGCTGGCATGAAAAGGAATGTTAATAACAACTAATAAAAACACACAATGGCACTATACTTTAATAACACTGATGGATGCTTTCAACTCCCACAAATTCCACAGAGACTTCTTCAGAACAATTAAACAACTAACTGGAACCTTAAATAAATAAAAAAGTCACACTACAATCATTTTCAGAAATTTCTTTCAAAATTAATTTGCTAAAAAAACTAATCCTGAAGGAAACAAATAGGACAGAAAATGATTCAGCTTAATGGTTTTAACTTTGATACACTTCCAATACTAACATATTTATAGGTTCATAGGTTGATATAGGCTATCTGCCCTAGGGCATTTACAAGCCTAGCCAGAGTGTGTTTGGCTTTTACCAACCTTCTTAGATTAGTTGACTGTGCCTCTGTATAGTAGGTCACAGAAGATAGCCCATTTAAGGTTAGTTTACTGTGCCTCTGTCTAGCAGTGACACAGAAGAGATCCCAGGGGTAAATTTACGATCTCCCATCCAAACGTCAAGATTCTTCTTGAAGAGGGTCATTGAGGGGCTCTGTCTGACATGGATTGGGATTTTGTTCCAGAGTGAGGGGAGCCTCTGGGATATGAATCTGTCCCTCCAGCATGTTCTATTTATTTCTGTGCTGAGGTTTAAGTCACTGGAGTGTGTAGTTCTCATGAATTTGGATTTCTTGAGGTGGAGCATGTCCATTAATTCTGGGTTGGACATGGCTTTATACGTCAGGCACAGATTGCCTCTGAGTAGGCGGTAAGCAACTGAGTAGAGCTGGAGTTTATTTAGCCTAACTGCGTAGGGCATCTGTTTGAGTCCCTTGATCCTCTTGGTGAGGTACTTTTGGGGTCTTTCTAGTTGTAGCAGGTGTCGGGTAAGGTACATCCCAAATGGGGCATTGTATTCAATTATGGGCCTGATGAGTGATGAGTAGAGGGGCACAATGACCTCTCTTGATCTAGATGTGAACCCCTTCGTGATAAGGTGGGCTATATAGAATGTCTTTGTAACCACTTTGGCAAATTATTATTTAGTCCAAATGGGTGACATGTTTAAAAGTAATTGCCAACACAATTCTTTGTACTCGGGTAAAGCTTCATAGTCACCACTGCTAGGACTAGCAACAACATTGTTAAGTACTACAAAGAGAAATTTCTTAACATTAAAATACTATAATACGTGCCATTATTTTGATTTTGAATGTTAATATAATACTATCATCAATCCATTTAGAGAATTTGCTGTTGTTTTTTTAGTATTATAGAAAGCATTACATCAAAAACAAATAGCGAATCAAATCAAACCTGAACTTTTTCAACAACAAAATTGTTTTATAGAGATATCTCTTATTACAGTAATCTAGAATTACCACAGGGTATTCATGAATGAATGCACACTGTGTACAACAACCACATTTAAACACGTTTTGTTTTATTGGGTAAAAAATAATTTTCTATATCAGGACAATATTCCCTCTCTAACAGTAATATCAGGTTTATTGCTCATTTGATGACAAAACTAGGTTCAGTACCAATTGTTCTTAGGTCCCAAAAATAATTTCCAATGTTATTCAAAACTCTAAGCAATACAGATAACTGTGTTAAATCCTTTACTTTTTACTTTTTTTGCTTTATAGCTGTATTGTAAATTACTTCAGCATAAAGTATAGCATCATAATATTTGTATTTTTTCTGAAAGGACTTTGTTTATAGTTGAGTCAGCTAGTTGTCCCTTGTAACATCTTTCCATAAATAAAGTTTTGATATTCAGACAACTACTCATAAAAGCATCCTCTTCAGACAACTACTCATAAAAGCATCATCATCTGCTGTCAATACTGACAAAATTGCTTTTTTCTAACAACATCAGATTTTAGAGACAGACAGGCATATAGGCAGACACAGAGAGAAAGACAGACAGAAAGGACAATATATGTTTGTTCTTTTTTAAAACATCTTTATTAAATCACAATTAATATAATGACACTGACACACATATATTAACAGAAAAACAAAACAAGACATTATAACATTTTCATTATTTTCAAGCAATATACATTTTCTTTTTAACAATTATCATTCACCCCATTATATAAATTGCTCAAATCCTGCCGTCCCTTAAACATTCTTCCTCTTGAACATTATGCTATAAGTATTGTTCCCACAAAATGCATATATTTCTATTAATGTGCCCCTTCCCTTTTCTAATGATCCTGATTGCAGTTCTTTTATCTCTTTTACAATATGTAATACTTCAAATACAGTGTAGATTTTGATTTCTATTTTCTAGTAACTGCTTTTATAACAGCCAATATAATTAAATTTAATAAGGGCTTACTATGTCTAGGCAATTCAGATCGTGTCCCAGCTCAAAATAATAATTTCCTTAATTATGGCCATTTGCTCCCCCAATATTTCTGACACAGTATCCTGTATGGAATTTTAAAAATCTTCCTGCTCATTACAGTTCAAAAAAATATTTCCAGTTATCATTTCTTCCCCACCCCGCCACACCTGCAATGTCTGCTGTATATCTGAGGAAAAACTCTTTGAAGTCTGCTAGGGTTATAAAATACCTTTCCAAGATTTGCAATCAACAATTTTAAACCTCCAGGACTTGTTGCATATTTGGGATACATACAGATGTCCTTCCATTCCTCCTTCTAAAATTGCCTTCCCAGTCTCTCTTTCCAATCTTTTCTAACCTCCTCTTATCAATTCTTATAGTTATCTGGCAATATTTTAGAAGCCTTATAAATTATCCATTTTAGTAGCAGGTTCTGATCTACATTTCAATAAAAAAATCGATAATTTTGCACTCCCCTATCCTTTTGTTTTTGTCTATACTCTGATATCAATCTCCCATAGGAAAGACAGTCTCTAATCTGCAGCCTAAACATCTGCTTGCCTCATCCCACTCCATTACCTTTCCCTATCTAGTTATTCACTCCCAATACCTTGGTTCCTTTCACAATTTTATTCAGTAAATTCCAGCCCCCTCTTGCCTATTTTCTATTTCCCTATTTGAAGTCATTCCTGTTAGCAAAATCACCTTTCTCCATTCCAGTGTTGGCTTAGTTCTTAGAGTATTTTCTGTTGCTTTATGAAAATAGCATTCAGCATGGTTGTTGTTATTGTCCTTGAGGATCTGCATCCAAAATCCTACTCTCTCCCTATTTTGTGAATTTCCTTATTTCATCATCAGACCTTTCCACTCTGGCTTCTAACTTTTTATTTGTGTTTTATATATATATATATATATATATATATATATATACATATATATATATATATATATATATATATATATATATATATATATATATAAGCTGTATATCTGAAGTTTCCATTCAAATCAGGCAATCCTAAATCACTTTGTTCTATAGAGAGACAAAAATTTATCCCACTTAACTCTTGTCCTCTTTCTTCCCCTCTCGAATACATTTTTTCAACACTTTAATAAACGTTGTCCATCACTTCTCTGGTTAAAAAAATGTAGCCTGACATGTAGGTACAACTAAGGGGACTAAACACATTTTCACTGCTTGCATCCTACTATCTATAACCATAATCAAGATATTATTTTTATCAGTTTTTGTAGTATCATTTCTTTAGTCTCTTCTCACATATCATCAGCTGTCATAACAGAATTCTTCTTAATCCATACACCTAAATACTTTATCTCAGTGTAACAACTGAGCTTATCTAAACAAATTGGTTTGTGACTGATTATGGAGTTACCTGGTAAGAGAAGATTTATTCTTATTTACATTTTATTAATCGCCACTGTTTTTCACTGTTTGCATGAAGAAAGGGATGTTGTTTTACCTCTAATTTTCATGTTTTGTTGTAAAAAGGATAAGTTTTAGACAGACAAACTCTAGTCATCCAAAGGAGTCTTGCCAGCTGTAAATTCACACATACTGCAGACAGGACAATCCAGAGTTTAGCTAAACAATCCTCTGTTAGTTTGTGATTGTCTGTGCAGTTGCCTGGTAAGAGATTTATATTGGTTTATATTTTTTACCACTGTTTTTTACTATTTCTAGAAAAAATATTTAAATAAGAAATAATGTATATTGAAAAGAAGACCGGCAAGGTAAGACAAAATTAATGAAAATGGTTACTGTATATTAAATGCTTTTGTCTGAAACCATGCACATAACTTCCATCAGCATCAGCCATTATATAGCAAACTCATGTCATATGGCTTGCTGAATCATAATCTTAAACGGTATACTAAAAATTGTTGTGTAACCACCATAACTAAAAAGTAAAGATCGTTAAGTGCAACTTAATTAATAATACCGTTGTAAATATATAAATATATCATTGCAATAAACAATCCCAAGCTGACCATTGTGATTATTCTAAACGTTATAGGCCTAATACTGTCCTTCTTAAAAGGCACATAATGTTAGCTGCCTCATTAAGTTCTATGGGAATATGGGCCACAAAATAAATTTGCCATCGCAACTTCCTACATTCTAGGATGTTCTCCCACCATCCTGAAAAAGGGAAAATGAAAATCTTTTTTCAAAACCAAAAATAAAAACTTTTTTAAATGATTAAAACTTTTACAATGGCATGCAAGTGTTATTTTTAATAGTGTATTCATGCTCATAAACTTGTTCCCTCAAGGACCTCTTAGGGATCTCCTTCTTATACTCGAACGGCCATATTATCAAATTTAATTTTTGCAAGATGAAAATTGTGAAAACAAAATACCCAAACAGTGAATTTTTCCCAGGGCAAGTAAGCAATTTCCAACATGCCCTTTTCTATGCTGTAGTGCTTTCCCAGATTTGGTATATTTATGTAGAGGATGTGGGGGACATAGCCCCCCCACCTAGGTGGATTTTATCTACTCTAGTGTGTGTTTTGTTGAAGTTTGGCAAGTGCTCACTTGCTCTGGGAAAAATTTACCATTTGTGTATTTCGTTTTCACATATTTCACAGATATTTGTTTCGCGAAACTGAAATTCAATGATATAGCTTTTGAGTATTAGAAACTTCGACCAGAATTGTTTCAGAACCTTAGTTCACCAGATGTTGACCCGACAGGTGTGCAATGTACCTTTCCATCCTTATAAGTTGCATGGTCACACCTCAGGTTTTTTTTATGCTTCCGATTCCTGTTGTTCTGGCCAAAAATATCTACTTTTTAAACATAGACTTGTAAATATTAAGATACTGGTCAAACAGCAAGTTATGACTGATTAAATTGTTTAAGCTTGTAAGTTCCCTGTTGATAACACCCTACTGGTTGTCATTGTCCTTAATAATAAAGCTCCCTTAATTGGAACCCAATTTTATCACATAGCGAAATAATTTATGGGTGTAGCCAAGAAGCCTTAACAGTACCAGTGGCAAACTTCCAATTGTGAAGTCCCTTTTGGACTAACATGCCCTTTAAGCATTGTTACAAATATGTATTATCACTTAATTTTTTTACAGACCCACACTTCTAGTTGGTCAGAAGAATTTGGTTCATCATACCTTACCATGGGCTAGCTGTGGTATATCTTGCTACATGTCCGACCTGCTGTGCATACTACATCAGCAAAACTGAGACGTCATTGAGGGAATGAGTTTATGAAAATGAATGTGCTATGAAAATAAAAACATATGTACTCACCACAATGTTCCATCTGTGTTGTTCATTTTCATTCTTCCTCAACTGTTGGTTTCAGATCCCACCCTTGGATTCCACTCAGCCACTTCTTCCAAATCACAGAATCTTTAACACTCGAACTCCTCCCTTTACCCATAATACCCCACCAACCTAACATACTTCAGATCTTGTTGCCTATAAGACTAACAGAGCAGTGAAAAATAATCAAGGAATGTAAGCTGGAGCTCAAACAAGGAACAGAGTTTCCTCCAAAACTCTTCTATCTCTTCAACAGTAGAAAAAGGAGGGGATAGTTGAGCAGGAAGTTGAGGAAGAATGAAAATGGACAACACAGATGAAATGTTATAGTGAGTACATAACTTTTTAATTTGATGTTGTCCAACTTCATTCATTCCTCAACTGTTGGGACAGAGTCTCCAGCTGCCTAAATCACAGGAGGATTCTAAGGAATGATATTGCAGAGCACTGCCTAGCCAAAAGCTGCTCTTCTCCTAGAGACCTGATCCAGTTTGTAATGAGTCAAGAAGAGGCAGGCTAGCAAGTACGGTAAGTGCACAGGCCAAACTAACTTTGGTAAACATGAACAAAAAAAGCCAGCACCTTGGAAGAATGAAGCATCCACGTTTATTGGAACCAGACCAGTTTCAGCATAAAGCTTTCATCAGTGGTTCATATTTACCAGTTTGTAATGAGCAATAAAAATATGAGGATTAACCCAAGTCACAGCTGCACAAATATCATCCAAGGAAGTTCTGGACAAAAAATCTGATGAAGTTGCTATAGACCTGGTGGAATGGGCTCTGGATGGTTTTCACAAGGGCAAGCCCACTTTCTGATAAACAAAGGTAATACAATCATTTAACCATTTCGCCAAAGTGATCTTAGACACTGGTTTGCCCAGTTTTGATTCAGAAAAAGAAATAAACAATTGTTCAGACTTTCTTAGATCTCTAGTTCTGTGAAGGTAGAAAGTAATTGTCTGTGTCCATCTAACAAATATAACAAATATTCACCTTTGTTTGAAAAATTTGGAAAGAACACTGGAAGATTAATGACCTGATTAATACTGGACTCATAAACCACTTTTGGTAAAAAGGAATAATTAGTCCATAGAGAAACCCTATCCTTGTTAAAAACTAAATAAGGGGCTTAGAGAGCAATGCTTGAAGTTCTGATACTCTTCTGGCAGATGTAATAGCAACTAAGAAGACAGTTTTCTAAGTCAAACATTTTACATCAGATTTAGAAGAAGGTTCAATGGGGGGGGTTGAGTCAAAGGATGCACAGATGATTTAAACGGTTCTGCAAAATCACACAAGCGCATCCAGACACATCTCCTAATTTACATGCTTGAACCTGGTATCCGTTATGTACCTTCAGCTGCATTTGAGATTAACCTCATGGATGATTAGAAATAGATTGGAAGATAGCTGAATGCGAGGAAATGGTATTCCCTTCCTCAGAGGATACGGAACCTGAAAGAGATTTGGTAAGCTCCTTGATCAAATCTCTTTGAAGTCTGGTAAAATGTGCCAAATAATTCAGTGACCTTAAAGCAAAGGTCACTGATTACATAAGACACACTTTCCAAAACTGTCCAGTGCCCTAGACTCCCTGTTAGAGGGGTGGAAAGAGGAACTTTATTCTGCTAGTTCCTTTCTTGTGGCTGCCGCAATAACCATGGCATCAACAGGTAGTCCTTTACCCCAATGAAGGCGGTCCTTTGGGGGTGCAAGGATTTTCTCTGATCTCTTGAGAATAGGCTCAATACTGTCCGGTTTCTTCCAAGCCCACCAGGAGACAAGAACTATAAGCTCATTGGCACATGGAGCTACCCAGCAGGTAGATGGACCAGACCCAAAAGCCTCCAGAAACACTGATTTCTCTGGAGAAGAGTTACCAGGAGACCAACCACCGCTTTGTTTAAGAAGTTCCAAGATGTCTCTAAAGCATACATCATCAGGTGGTGATCTGGGGACCCTTCCTGCTTATCAAAATCAGTGTATTCAAAAACAGACTCTCGTGGAGAGTCTAAGTGCCTCTTTTTGCATGTTCTCTTCCAAGGAACCCCCTCAGTGGGATGATCCATGGAGGTATTTGAAGAGATAATGATACTCTGCTGGGTGGACTGGAGGGTGGCTCAAGCTGGCTGTCCCTTGTGGATGGAATGAATGAGGGTCAGAATGCAAAACCGAATGAGTTATTGAAGTCTAATCCAAGGAAGATATGGTCATCTGATCTTTAGGCATAGAGAAGACCCTCTCCACTACCTTGAAGGTAGAGTGCCAAGGGGAAGTAGAAACTGATGGATCCAATGAAGGATCCTGTCAGATCATCAGCTCCCAATGTCCTGCAACAACACACTCGAGGAGGGAGTCGGAACTGAGCTATCTAAGATGCTCCGAGGGGAAGAGACAGTGCTGACAGTTTCAGAATCAACTCCAACACCCTGGAGCCAGCATTGTTACTTCAGCTTCCAGAGTGCACCTGCGCCAAGGTACTCAGTGCCAGGCAATTCAGAGAAACTACTGGAGTCAAAGAAAGATCTTCAGATCTGATGAAGATGCTCTCAAGGATTTTGGATCCGATAATTCAGAAACCAAAGGATGGATCAGAGAATGATATATTAATGGGGGTGTGGATCTATGAAGGCTCTCAGGACCAGAGTTGGAGTCAAAAGAACTCCCATTTGAATTTGCATCCAGTCCTATCCACATCTGCTTCAAATAGTATCCTGGCATATCAAAGAGGGGAAGCTGTAGACAAAGGCCTGAAATGTCATCTAAATGACTGTTCAAGAAATAGAGAAGGTTATCTGGATGAGATAGGTTCTGAGACTAATGGTAGAATATGGATCTGAGGGGATCTTTCAGCTTTTGGTTTCAAATCTGACCTGGCTGGTTCTCACTTTTCAAAAGTTTTGCTGGTGGCTGTGATGAGGGAGCTGACATCACTGCCGAATTAGAAGGATACTCAGGGTATCTTTTGTGAGAATCCTTAGCAACAGAGTCAACCTTCTTGTCATGTTTCTTAGGGGTTTGAGCCCCAGCAACTGGAGTGGTGTGTTTAGAAGGGGTAAGACCCCTAAATATAAGTTTATTCTGTCAATTAAGGCTCTGGAGTTGAAGCCTTTACAGATCTCACAATCCACATCTAGGTGTTTGGGACCTAGACAGTATACACATTCTGTGTGGGGGTCCAAATTTGGAATTTTGGGCCC
Organism: Protopterus annectens; assembly: GCF_019279795.1. Taxonomy (NCBI): domain Eukaryota; kingdom Metazoa; phylum Chordata; order Ceratodontiformes; family Protopteridae; genus Protopterus; species Protopterus annectens. The sequence goes on along the minus strand of NC_056741.1, from coordinate 774,111,150 downwards.
ACAAGCCACACAGATTTTGAAACTGGACATTTTGTCTGACATATTGGAATGTTGAAAAAATAATTAGTAAACAACAATCCACTAGAAAAGGAAGACTAAAGATTATTTTTAGAAAGTAAACAGAAGAAAGGAAAGAGAAAAGAATTACCAAAAATTTTAATTAAAGGAGTACTGATATTAGTGCAGAAAAAGGAAGACTACCAGAGATGGTATAAGAAGGCACTCAGCGAGTACAAGAAAAAAAGGGCCTAATAAGTAAATTTCACAAGGGTAAAAGGGAAGAAAGAGAAATAAATGAAATAAAAGAAATTAAACTCACTGAAAATTAAGACTTTAGCTTATTCAATACTCAATGCTCGACTGCTCACAATTTACATCTGTTCGCAATGGTAGCAAATGAGCTCTGAGGTATGTTAGGTTGGTGGGGCATTATGGGTAAAGGGAAGAGCCGAAGAGTTCAAGATTCTATGATCTGGAAGAAGAGGGTCGAATCCAAATCCAACAGTTGAGGAATGAATGTAACTGGACTACATAAGATATAAACATTTTAAGAATTCACTTAGATGCCACAGTAAAAGTTGTAACAATTTAAAAAACGTCTTTATTTTTGGTTTTGGAAAAGATTTTCATTTCACCTTTTTCAGGATGATGAGAGAATATCCTAGAATGTAGGGAGATGTGTCAGCAAGTGCATTTTGTGGCCCATAATCCTCCAGGAGTTAATGAGGTAGATAATAGTATGTGCCTTTTAAGAAAGACAGCAATTGTGGTCTAGGCACTACAATTTTTATAATAATCATACTAGTCAACTTAGGGTTGTTTATTACAATGATATATTTATATATTTACAATGGTATTATTAATTAAGTTGCACTTAATCTTTACTTTTCAATTTTGGTGGTTACACAACAATTTTTAGAATACTATTTGTTTGAGACTATGATTCATTGAGTCACATGACATGAATTTATTGTATAATGGCTGACAATGATGGACGTTATGTATTCTGATGAAGTCTATGGTTTCAGATGAAAGTGCTTAACATATATTAAACATTTTTATTAATTTTCGCCTCACTTTGGCAGTTATCCTTTTCTTATACATTATTTCTTGTTTGGTGTTGATAGTATTTTTCAGTTGGGTGGCATTCTCTGATTTGGTTGTTTTTAGTGTGCAGAGGACAATCCACAGCTTATCTGAAACAATCCTGTATTAGTCTATAATTATTTGATCTTTGCTTTTAACATGAGTCATGACTGTGAGTGACAGTGATGGAATTCCAACTTTTGTGAGACATTCTCAACTGGTGCAGTTAGAGCAATGACTTTATTCTACTTAATTTAATATTTATTTGTGTAATGTTTTTGTAATTTTTCTCATAGAAATTGATTTAACGTCTTTGTGAATTCTGTGGTAATTGATTTTGATTACCCCTTATTTTAGAATTCTTTATTTATTAGCAGCTGGAAATGGATCCCTTAAATAAGAATATCATGAACGATTTGCTAAACCACAAGTATCTTGTACAATGTATTAAGTGATATGCTATTTAAAAGTAATACTTGATAATACTGGTGATCTATGTTCCTCATGTCAAATGTTGGATGATTTGCTTATCCTTATTAGAAATACATCTAGATTTACTGATGATGATTGCACTTGTACAATTGGCATGGCTTGGGGAACTGCTGTTACATACATTAATGACTGGACTGATGAAATAAATAATGTTAGGCAAAGAGCAAATAGAACACATTTAGGAAAGGAAGTGTCTATTGTCAGTAAAGAGCACTCAACCCCTATTGGCCAAGATAATACCACTGACAACTTTGGAATTCTGGATACAAGTATTCAGCAATCTAAGGATTCAGAACACATAGAATAAAATAAAAAAGAAGGGAAGAATTCCACAACAAATAACAAGAAAGAAAAAAACTGATTAATGTCTATAAAGCAAAGAGAACACATACTAAAAAAAAGACACTACTTTGTTATATAACACACAAATTTTAGGAAGCAATAATACTTTTTCTATCAGAAAACCTTCAGCTTACAGAAAAGGCATATTTTTTCCAAAAGAGGCGATAGAAAAAAAGAAGCAAGAGGCAGGTGAAATGGAAGAAATCTGAATTGAAAGTGGAAAGATTAAATCATTTTATTATAAGAAAAATTATTATTATAAGAAAAAGGATAGAAAGACAGAAGCTGACAACATGGCTCAAGCTGTGGAGGTACAAAGCCAGATGGATGAAAATGTTGTTCTTGAAAATATAATAAGCAATGAAAACAGTGGGATTAATAAAATTATTTGCGATTAAGATCATTCCTTTCAAATATCTGATAGAACAGATATTATTGAATTAGAAGTTGAAGATTTTTCAGATCTGATCAAACAGGATATTCAGTTATTACACAAAATGATACTTACATTTGCAGAGAAGTTAATGAACATTGAAGAGTGTTATGCTTGCAAAAACAGAGTATGTTAGAAAGGACTTAGAATGTTTTAATGTAAGGAAGTATGGATATGCTTGTATCTGTGTTGGTACAATACTTTCATCCATGAGGACTCTCTATGAGTAGGGGAACTTACAGCCTCTTAGATGGCATAGCTTGTACAGGTGTTAGGAAATACTTTTCAAAGATCACAAAGAAAAGAGAATGAGATCCCTGTGAATGAAAACATTTTTAAGGATAAATACATACAGGAAAAAAGTCCCATTTTAAAAATGGGAAATGTATAGAGCATCTGAGCCTAATTTTGGGCACATGTATTTAGACAGGATAGAATGCACTTGCCAGGGAAGATAATTTTTTCACCAGTTATTTTGCAATATTTGATAAATACAAGGCAGGATTTTTTGCCAGGTCAAAAATTTAACAGTTCAGAGACAGCATCATTTGATGCATCTCTGATGGTTGTTAATGATAGGAGCATTAATAATAAAGATTTTTAAATAGAAAACTTGCTATGTTCCCATAAGATTGATGTTGTTATCATTTGTGAAGCATGGTTAAAAACAATAAAAGGAAACTAATTCTGTCAGGGCATAATTGTTTTTACTGTAACAGACATTCTAACAAAAATTAGGTGAAGGTGTTGTTGTGATGTTGATAGGAATTAAAGATTATTATGAGACTTGTGATTATAACATGTTCAGTGGCAATTCCAATACTGCAAACTGTGTAACTGTGACAATAAAGACAACCCTGGAACATATAACAATCGATGAAGCATATAGACCACCAAAGTCAAGTGTTGACAACCTATAGGAATTCATATATTTCTTGCATGAAACACAGGAAGGAAGAAGAATAATAGTGGCTGTGGACTTACATTTACAATAAACAGACTGGAATAATATTGATTCAACAACATTAGTAAGGACATTATTTATAATGTATATTCAGGAACAACAATTTCTTCAGATTGTTAAAAAATTCTATGAGGGAATAAAACATACTAGACACTGTTTGTGTTCCCAAAGGAACTGGTGTTACTTCATGTCAAGTTGTACCATTGTTGATGTGCAATAATTACAGGGATATAAAGATGAATCTGTTACTATGTAATTCTGCCAAACTGAAATCTAAACCAATGCAGAGAAGATTAATAACACATTACATGGAAGCATAACAGTCACCATGTAAAACTAACTGGATTTGTGCATTCAGTGGAAAATTGCAAAAGGAATGCAGAAAGTTTTTAAAAAGAAATTGTTTTAATGCAGAAAAAAATAAAACAAATATTTAATGTCAGGATCTAGGCACACAACATCAGTAGAATATATCTTCTTAAGAACAAGGTGAGAGACAAAAATATAAGAAATGGAAACAAAGTTGAATTATGGCATGGAAAACTGAAATAAATAAGCTGGGCAGACAAATTAAACATAGTGTGAGACAGGAACAAGAAAAAAATTGAAGAAAATTAATATAAAGACACTGAGCATAATAGGAAATCATTTTATACATAAATAAAATGTGGTGAGAATAAAGTCATATAATCTGATAAACTGTGTGTATATATACTAAAATGTATTCTCATATACAATAGGTTATGGATATATTCACAAAATCTTATGCAAAGCAATTAGGCTCCATAAGGGGGGGGGGATGTTAAATTGCCCTAGTGATGTCCAGGTAACCACAGATACTGAAATCAAACTAGACTATATTAAAAAATATTGAGTACATAGTTTGTAATATTGCCTTCATCTTCATTAAGTTGATATCCCAAGAAGACCTGAAACTGTCTCATAATATTCCACAACACTAAAATATACTTTTCTGGATTTATCAGTTACAAAATAATATAATTTGCAAATAAAGGCGACTTTTCATGATTACCATACCAGTTATATATTTGAATTTGTGAGTCTCTTATTTTCTTTGCTAAATGGTCTAAATATAAAGTATATAACAAAGAGGACACCCTGCCTGTTTCCTCTCTTCAAACACAGCTTGTTGGAAAGGAAACCTCCCACCTTAATTCTTGACTCTGACCATTCATATATCTTCCTAATTAACTCTATTATTCTATGACGGAATGCAAATGTTTCCATTGTCCTACTCGTAAAATACCCTGAATACTGAATGCTTTTACTGCTTCAAGCCCCACCAACAATGGCAATATTTTCTTACATTCTGCTTCCCTTTGGATTATCATTGTTTTATTAATGTTGTCAAATGTTTGCCTCCCCTCCACAAAGCAACCCTGAGCTATATCTATCAGTTTTGGCAATACTTTTGCTATTCTCTTAGCTATTATAGACATAAACACTTTATAATTATTGTTTAAAATTGAAATGTGTCTACGCGAAACTGGGTCTGAAGGGTCTTCACCCTCTTTGGGTAATACAGCCGCCATTGTTTTTTCCAAGATGATGTTGCTTCACCCTCCCCTTTCAAAATACTGTTAAACAGAACTGACTTTTATCACTTCCTTTGTTCCTACCTTCAAAACTTCCACTGGGCTACCAACTGTTTCTGGAGACTTCTCTGGCATTCATTCATTTTATTTAATCTTTTCTTAACTATGGATTGTAGATGTTCATCTTCCTCTAACCTTGACATAATGAAGTCTTACATAAATATTTTCATTTGTGACTTCTCTCCATTTCCACATTCATGTTCATTATACAAATTTTCATAAAATTTCCAAAATAACTACCATTATAGGATCTCTGGTTATTTTTCATTTCATATGATCCATATGTTTGATGACAATCCTTTCTACTTTCTGTCATCTAAGTCAATGTGATAAAATCTTTTTATGCACTGGAGTTGCTATCAAAAAATAGCTGCTTAACAGCAACTTTCATGAACTCATGCAACAGTAACACAGTCCAAATTCTTCACTTGTTAATTTCTCTTTTATGAAGGTACTGATGGACCAAACTCAAAATGTCATTCTAAAACAAGTAATAAATAATTTGTGATCTGGTTTCCTAAGAAGAAGGTTGCATTTAGTTGAACAAGCAGAATTAAGTCCAGATTGGTTGTAGGCATTGCCATTCTACCTCCTTCTTTTCAAGAATAGCATTACAGTTCCTCTAGAGTGGCTCCATCCTGATCATGTCCTAAATGTGAAAAGTGAAAAAAGAATGACCTGGTGATGGAAAGAGGCTTAATTTCAGATGTGTGTTGGGCTATCCTCTTTTTAAACTTAGAAATAGTCTTTCCTTGTAAAACAAACCTTGACACTTGGAGCACTGGGCTCTGTAAAATGAAGGTTATGTACTCACCATGATGATACATTTGTGTTATCTGTCTCTATCTTGTTCAACCTGTGGAATTCAGATCTGACAACGGCCAGTTCTTAAGTATCTAGCCTATTTGGTTCTGCCTCCCTTAACCATAGCCCCCCACAGTGGACAAAGCAACATTCCAGAAGGTGAGAACAATCTCCTATGTCTTATCATCTCAGGAGGAAAGACTCGTCAAGTCAAGAAGAATGTAGGGGCAGGAGGGTGGGAATGTTGAACCAGATGGAGACAGGCATCATGGATTTACTGCTATGGTGAGTACATAATTTTCGTATCTGAAGTTGTCTGTTCCGTCTGTCTTCAAACTGTGGGATGGAGTCGCCAGCTAAGAAAATCCCTTGGGAGGAACTAAGGAAGGATATTCTGCAACACAGTGGAAAGTAAACAGCGCACAATAAAGCCCTGGATCTAGACTGAATATTTAGCTTATAATATGACACAAAAGTGTGGTAACCCAACCAAGTAGCAGCAGCACAGATATCATCCATTGGTACTCTAGAAAGGGAAGCTGTAGAAGTAGCCACAGCCCTTGTCAAATAATCCTTAGGCTTGTGTAGAAGAGTCTTGACAGACGCTTGGATAAAGTTACTTTAGACATAGGAGAGCCCAGCCTGGATTTTGAAAAGGAGACAAACAACTAACTTGATTTTCTTAAATTTTTGGTATGGTCCAAATACAATCTGAACTGGGAAAAAACACAGAAAGCTGAATTAAACTGTTAAGGTTATTCCCAGAAGCTGCCTTAGGCAATAAGGAAGAGTTCATGCAAAGAGAAACCCTGTTTTATGGACCACCACATAAGAAGGGGTGAAGAATCAAGTACATTTAACTGTGATACTCTTCTTGTGGAGGTAACTCCCACCAAAAATGTTTTCCAAGACAAGAGTTCCAGGCTGAAGTAGTCGGAAAGTTCAAATGGAGGGCCAGCAAAGATCTGTAGAGTGAAGGGCTGATCCCTGGGAGAAACTGGATCCCATATTAGGGAGATGAGTAGAAAAGTACCTTTGCAGAATGTCTTGGAGATTTTGAGAGAAGCCAAAGGCACATTATCTCTGCCAACACGAAAGTTAGAAATGACTGCTGACTGTGCTTTAATAGTAGAAAAAAATAGAACCTGAATGAAATAACTCAGCTAGAAAATCCAAAATGGATTCCAACAGGACAGAGAAAGGGTTGAGCCCTCAAGCCTCCACCCACAGGACAAACCTTTTCCACTTACTGAAATACACTTTTCTAGTGGATTCCTTCTGGGAGGAAGACAAAAAAATGGAAATCCACCTGCAAAAGCTTGGGACTTCTGTCCATTAAGAGAACTTGAGGAACCATGTAGTCAACTTGAGGGACTGGCAGCTGGGGGGATCCAGACCTGGTGGATGACAAATAAGATCCAGACTGGGATCTAGTAAAAAGGGTGTACTTCAGAAGAAGTCAAAAGAAGGGAAACCACCCCTGATGAGGCCAAAACTAAGCAATGAAGATTACTTTAGCTCAGCAGTGGGCTGTTTTCTGTAGAAAACTTTATTTATTTTTTTTTTATTTTTATTTTACATTTGTTGACCGGGCTAGTCTGGCTGGATACATGTCCATTTTCAGCAGAGGCCCGAGGAGAAAAGCTCCACTAAATACTAAGTACATCACATAATGAAAACTATTTCTGTAAGATAAAGGAAAATAAAAAATTGGAATTCAATAAAACACAAAGAAAGAAAGATAGTTTTGGCCTCATCAGGGGTGGTTTCCCTTCTTTTGACTTCTTCTGAAGTACACCCTTTTTACTAGATCCCAGTCTGGAGGATAAGCATAATGAAATCCCAGGGGCCAAACAAACACCAGAGAGTCCCTGGATGACTCTCCCAGAGGGGGAATAATGGCATAATAGCTTTTGCACTTGGTGTTGGATGGGGAGGTAAACAGATTGTAACATGGAATACACCAATGCCAAAAAATTCAAGCTGCCACTGTCGGATTTAGGGACCACTTGTGAAGCAAAAGAATGCTCCTACTGAGGCTATCGGCCAGAGTGTTGGACTTCCCCAGGATGTGCATTGCTACCAGAAACTGCTGAGAAGATACCACCCACTGCCAAACTCTCATGACCTCCCTGCGTAGATAAGAATGTGTTGCCCACCGGTTTGTTGGGATACTAGATGACAGACATATTATCCGTCTGTATCACAATCACACCAGAGGGAAGGGCATCTTGAAAATCTTGCAACACATGAAGCATTGCCCTCATCTCCAGAATCTTAATGTGAATGTGGGCCTCTGTGGAAGACCAGGACTCTTCAACTGTATTCCCTTCAAAATGTTCCCCCTTCCCAGCAGGGAGGTGTCTGTGGTGAATGTCGCCAAAAGGGAAGGAATTGCAAATGGTCGCCCTTCAGTTACCAACAGGGACTGCAACCACCAGTGAATCTGCTCATGATACACTCTTCTAACTATATAGGGAAATCCAAAGAATGAGAAAGGAAAGATGAATGAACAGCCAGATTCCATTGTAGGACCTTCATGTGATATCTGGCTAAAGGAACTAACCCTATCAACACTGTCATATGACATAACTGCATGTGCCAGTGGTTTCAGAGTTGCAAGTGCAGCCAGGACCTAAGCCCGAAGGCCAAAATTTCTAGAGCTCGGGAGCCTGACAATTTGGTAGATCATGTCTCAATTATACCCTATGAACTCTAGGCTTGATTTTGGATAACTGATTGCGAGGCTTAAGTTGTTGCACAGCTGGAGTAAGGATTCTCTGGCTGAGATCAACAATGTCCTTTAGGGAGTATGAGAAGCTAATCATCCAGGTAATGAAAGACCTGAAATCCCTGCTGTCAGAGCGAGGTTGCAACCACTGCTGTGCATTTGGTAAACACCCGGTGTAAGACCAAGTGGTAGTGCCCTGAACTGGTAATGATTGTCTTCCAGCTGGAAACAAAGAAACAAAGAAACCTCTATCTTGATGTGCTGGAAGGCGTTCTTGAAGTCTATCAAGCAATCCAGTCACCCTTCCTCCTGAATGGTAAGATGGACTGCACTGTGACCATCCAGAACTTTTAGTTATGTACTTACCATAACTTTAGATGTTTGGGATCCATCTCGCCTACATTCTGTACTGATGGGTTCGGAGCTGATCCTCGGCTCTGACTCAGCACGCTATACTATAGAGCGAAGTCTCTAATTGGCTGAGCTATTCTACATCCCAGGATGCACCACCACTACTTCCCCAGATCTTGTTTGTCCGCACTCATGCACACAGTCATAGACAGTTGAAATAACATTGCCAGGTGTTTCAAGATGAAATGGCTGAACCGAACCGTCCAGTCTCTTCTGATCTCCAAGGCAGGGGGAAGGAGGGTGGGTATTAGGAATGTAGGCGAGATGGATCCCAAACATCTAAAGTTATGGTAAGTACATAACTAAAAGATGTTATGTGATCCTATCTCGCCTACATTCTGTACTGATGGGACAGCGTCCCTAGCACCTGATTCCTGGGTGGCTCACTGGAAAACACTCCTGAGAACTGTGGAACCGAATGAAGCTCGCCCCCGAGATGCCACATCCAATTTGTAATGAGAAATGAAGGTGTGAGGAGAAGACCAAGTAGCCGCATCACAAATGTCACTAATGGCAAGCTTGGAATGAAAGGCTATCGAAGTAGCCATAGCCCTTGTAGAATGAGCTTTCACAGTGGTTGTAAGTTCTCTACTAGAAAAAAGGTAAATATGACTGATACAGTCTCTGATCCACTTGGCAATGGTGACCTTAGTGATGGCTTTGCCCAATTTATTGTCCGAAAAGGACACAAACAACTGATCTGTTTTCCGTGTTTGGTGCGTCCTATCTAAGTAGAAACGCAATTGCCTGTGAACATCCAATGAATGGAAGATGTATTCTGCTCTGTCTGAGTAGTTTGGGAAGAAAACTGGGAGTTCCAATGACTGTTGAAGACAAAAACTAGAACAAACTTTGGGAACAAAGGATGGATTAGGCCTGAGGGATACTCTATCCTTATGAAAAAACAGGTACGGCGGTTTGACACATAGGGCTTGAAGTTCCGAAACTCTTCTGGCTGATGTAATAGCCACCAAAAAGACAGTCTTCCAAGAAAGAAATTTCAAGTCACAAGTTGCTGCCGGTTCAAAGGGGGAAGAGGTCAAAGCACCTAATACGAAATTAAGATCCCACGGTGGAGCTGGATGAGAAATCGGAGGTCGTAGCAGCCCAGCACCTTTCATGAAGGCTTTACACAACTTATTGCTCATCAAAGGTGGGTCTATACTTTCATGAAAATTAGAAATAGCTGCTAATTGAACTTTGATGGTAGAAACCAAAGAACCTTGATTGAATAAGGAAGCTAAAAATTTTAAAACTTCAGACACCGGGGCAGTAATGGGATCCAATCCCTGGAGTTGGGCCCAAATGGCGAATCTCTTCCATTTGCTGTTATACATTTTTTAGTGGAATTCTTGTGGGCCGAGGACAAAATATGTATAACTTCCGAGTCCAAAACCTGGTTCCTGACTATGGTCGGAAGTGGAGGAGCCAAGCTGTTAACCTCAATGAGTGAAGGGACTGATGCAGCTGTCCCGACTGGTGAATCAAGAGATCTGGAACCTGGTCCAGGAACCATGGACCGTCCAGTGCGTATTTCCGGAGAAAGGACAGCCAGACTTGATGAGGCCAGTATGGGGCCACTAAAATCATCTTGCACTGCAAGTGAATCACCTTCTGGATCACCCTGGGAAGTAGGGGAACCGGTGGGAAGGTGTACAGTAGGTCGTTGGGCCAAGGTTGGACTAGGGCATCCTTGGGAAACCCCCCCGGAACTGGGGTGAGAGAAAAGAACTGTAGACATTTCGTGTTGAGGGGAGTTGCAAAGAGGTCGCAACGAGGAGTTCCCCATCTTCTGAAGATCTGAGCTGCCACTCTGTCGTTCAGAGACCACTCGTGCGGGGAGAGAATAGTTCTGCTTAGCCTGTCGGCTATCACATTGGATTTCCCCGGAATATGCATTGCTACCAGGAAATGGTTAGTTGCAACGGCCCAATCCCATACTTTCATGGCCTCTCTGCAAAGGGGGTAGGACCTGGTCCCTCCCTGCTTGTTCAGGTACGAGACTACTGACATGTTGTCGGACTGAATGGCAATGATGCCCTGGGGGGGGTAACTGTGTAGTGCCTGTAGCGACAGAAGCACCGCCCTCATTTCCAGTATGTTGATGTGTAGGGAACTCTCGTAGGGGTGCCACTTGCCTTGGACTGACCTGCCCAGGTAATGTCCCCCCCACCCCATCTGGGAGGCGTCCATAGTCAAAGTGGCCACTGGAGGTGGAGGAACGAAGGGTCACCCCTGATCCAGGTTGGAGGAAAGAAGCCACCAACGGAGGTCCTGTTTGCACGTCTCCGTGATCATAATGAGGTGACTGAGAGGGAGATCCTGATACGACCACTGGACCGACAGGAGCCACTGGAAAATCCTCATGTGCAATCTTGCTAAGGGAACTAGGAGAATGGCAGCCGACATGGAACCCAACAGTTGTAGGACCATCCTTGCTGGGGCTCGGCATTTGAAGAGCAATGCTCGGACTTGAGATTGTAATGTTTCTATCCTCTCTGTAGGAAGATAGACCCACATTTGCTTTGAGTCTATCTCTACTCCAATAAACCATATGCGCTGAGATGGCAGCAACACGGACTTTGCCCAATTGAAGGTGATCCCTAGGGAGTCGCCTAGAGAAATAGTGGCTGCTAGGTTTTGTAAGAGTAGACACCTGGAGGTGGCAGTTAGGAGCCAGTCGTCTAGATATGGAAACACCTGGAATCCTAGACTTCTCAGGTGAGCATTCACCACTGCCAAACATTTGGTGAACACCCTGGGGGCTGTGGTGAGACCAAAGGGCAGTGCACGGAACTGGAAATGACTGTCTCCCAGGCTGAAGCGCAAGTGTCTCCTGGACGCCTGATCTATCAGGATGTGATAATAGGCGTCCTTGAGATCTATGGAGCACATCCAAACACCTTTCTCCAGCAGCAGGAGAATGGATTGTAAAGTGACCATCTGGAACTTGGACTTCTTGACAGAATGGTTGAGCTTGCTGAGATCCAAGATGGGCCTCATGTCCCCAGTCTTTTTTGGCACCAAAAAGAATCTTGAGTAAGTCCCTAATCCGGTCTGGTCTTCGGGGACCGGTTGGATGACTCCTTTTTGAAGCAGCTTGGAAATTTTGAAGGCTGCGAGATCCCGTTGACTGGGTGGTGGGTCCGGGATTTTCTGGGATGGTGGGGGGGGCTGCGAAAATGGGATGTTGTAACCTCCGGCAATGATTCGGAGCACCCATCGGTCCTGGGTGATATTCTCCCAGGCCTTTAGGTGCCTCGAAAAATGACCCCCGACTGGCTCTGGAGCGGCGCAGTCGGGCAATCCTTCAGGGATGGTGGAAGGTTGAGGAGCCACGAAAGGACTCACGGTCTCCAGTGTTGCGGGGGCCCCTGCCGCCTCTGGGATGGCGTCTTCCTGAAAAATTTCCCCCTCCTCTGCCTCTAGAAGGGGGATCATCCTGCTGTGAGGGGTAAGTCTGCTGAGATTTGTGGAACCACATTTTCCCCCCTCTTCTAGCCTTGGGATAAGGCCGGAAGGGAGTGGAAAACCATGCCCCTACGGCAGTCAAAGTCTTACCCTCTTGTTCACAGCGGGTCAAGGTGTCCTTTACCTTGGGTCCAAACAAGGAGGACCCATCAAAGGGGGCGTCGGCAAAGGAAGACTTGAAGGCCTCCGCAAAATGACACAGGCGGAGCCAGGCCTGTCTCCGTAGAGCAACACCTGTACCCGCCGCTCTACTCGCCCCCTCGGCCACATATGAAATGAGCCTCATGGACGAGTTCGATATAGATGACAGGGTAGCCAACTGAGAGCTAACTGTCTGGGATAACTGCTCAGGTAGGTTACCAGAGAGGGTATCTGACAGCTCCTTGACCAGATCCCTCTGAAGTCTGGTGAAGTGCGTAAGGTAATTCAGAGACCTTAAAGTAAAGGCCGCTGAAGTAAGGGTGCGCTTCCTGTACTGATCCATACTCCTGGACTCTCTATTAGGAGGGTGGACAGACATAGAAGCCTCTGCCACATCTTGCTGGGTAGCAGATGCCACCACCAGGGCATCTACTGCCACACCTTTGGATAAGAATTCCTTTTCTGGGGGGGCTGACAAAAATTTATTCGGGCGAGCTGGCACCGGTTCCACAGAATCCGGGTGCTCCCACGCCCTTCGAGAGATCAAATCCAGAAGCTCATCGAAGGGCGGAGACACCCAGGAGGCGGAAGGCTGAGCCCCGAAGGCCTTGAGGAATACCGACTCCTCAGCAGAAGGGGGTTTGGATTGCCAGTCGCCTCGTTGTTTGAGGATTTCTAAGATGTCCACAAAGGAGACATCGTCTGAGGATGACTTGGGGGACCCCTCCGCGTCATCGAGGTCGGTGTCTGAGGTGAGGGACTCATCAGGCGACTCGACGTGCTTCCTCTTACACTGTCTCTTCCTGGGAGGTTCCTCTGAAGAAGCTTCGGAAGGACCCCCAGGAAGGGAGGAATCCCCAATGGGGGTGACCTCAGGCTCCAGGGCTCCGCTGTCCTGAGACAGTGGGACAACAAAGGAACAAGTCTCCATGCCAAGGGAAGGTGCCGGAGAGATGGTGGAGGTAGCCAAGGAAGATTTGGCTAAAGCACTCCTCATGGCCCTGAAGGCCGGACCCCCAAAGTCCTGGGACGGTCCGACCCCCGAGGCCACAACAGTAGAAGGCACTCCCGCAGCCGAAGCACCGAGAGGGAGGCTCAGAACCGAAAGCATCGGACCCAAAACGTCACCCCCGGGGCCGACTGAGGAGGTCCATGTACCGAACTCCGACCCGAAGGTCGGGGTTGGAGTAAGGGTCGGAGCTGACCCAAAAACCTCCACCGGCTCCACCAGCACTGACTCCAATGGTGCCGAGGCTGTTGGAGGAGGAACCAAAACAACAGGGTGGACAATTGGCTCCGGAGCCGACTGGGCTGGAGCCGATACTAACTTTTGAAAGACTGGAGACTGAAACAGCCTTTGAAGTACCCTGTCAATATCCGAATCGGACATCCTCGAGGACCGAGAAGAGACCGATCGGGCCCGAGTTGACTTCTCCGCCGGTTCTGAAAGACTAGGGGACCGGGTCCGAATAGTCTCAAGTATTATCGGCGCCGAGATTCCACCAGTACAGCAATTTCCCTCGGAGCTGACGGGGATTTCGGCGCCGAGGTAGAAGAGTCTGAGTGTGCAACCTTTCTCGGCTCCGAAATCATTGGAGCCGAAGAAGGTGACCCACCTCTCGATGCTCAAGCGCTCGGCTCTGAGGACAGGGGAGTCGAGGCTGGAGGCACCGAGGTAGACCGTTCCGACCTCGGCTCCGAAGTCCATGGAGCCAACGGAGAAGCCTGCCTTGATTTCTTAGCTGTCGGCTCCGACGGACTGGTCGGAGCCAAAGACTTCTTCTTCCTGGAGGGAGAGGGGGAAGAAGATAAAGCCTACTCAAAGGAAGGGGAGATCATCCCTTTCAGTATCAATTTGTTTTTCCTCTCTTGGAGGACACGGGAGGAAAAAGCGTGGCATATACTACACGACTCTTGAAGGTGCTTAGGCCCTAAGCAAGAAACATAGAGAGAGAGTGATCATCCGTTATCGACATTTTGTACCTACACTTGGTACATTTCTTAAAACCCGAAGGTCTGTGTTCCTTCGACATCACTAGCAAGCAACCAAAAACCAACTAGGGACAAAAATTAAACACACAAGCCAAATCCCTCTAACTTAAACAGGATAGACCAAGGGAACTATAACTATAACTACGCTCTGACAGAGCGCGAGGGCAAGGCCCCTCTAACTAAAACGGGACCTTAGAGAAACAAATACCACACAAACAATCACAACAATTTTACTACAATTTCTTTAAACAAAGCAAGGCCTGAACAAAGCCCGAAGAAGAGCGCGAGGGAACCCCCGCCAGTTAAAGCGGGAACCTAACGCTAAGAAAAAACAGACAACTTCTGACAACAAAACACTCAACAAGTGATAAGTAGCTGTTAAAACAGCTTTTGGGTGAAAAAATTAGAGAATTTCTGACAGAAAACTTGTCAGTAAAGAGTACTTAGCCCAGCCAAGTCGAGACCACGTCTATTGCTGTCAAGCGGCAAACGAGATCTGGGGAAGTAGTGGTGGTGCATCCTGGGATGTAGAATAGCTCAGCCAATTAGAGACTTCGCTCTATAGTATAGCGTGCCGAGTCAGAGCCGAGGATTGGCTCCGAACCCATCAGTACAGAATGTAGGCGAGATAGGATCACATAACATCTTGGTCTTCTTGATGAACTGGTTTAGCTTGCTTAAATCTAAAACTGATGTGAGGTAATTTTTTTCTTTGGAATTAAAAAGAACCTGGAATAGACCTAGGATTCTATCTGGTAGGACCTCCTGAATGACTTCCAAGGTGATGGCCTCCCAAGCTTTTGGGTGGATTGCTAGATGACTCCTGTCTGCCTCCAGAGAAGAGCAGTCAGGCAATACTTCAGGATCACTGAAAAGGCTCACTGGAAATAGGCCATTGAAAGCCCTGATTCTGCTGACTGCCCCTGCTCCGTGGGTGCATTCATTATGATTCACACCCTGCTCACAGGTGGAACCCTCTGGAGGAGCTTTCTGGAAACAGAACTGTGATTTTCTGAAAAAGAGATGCTTACCACCTTTTAATACCTTGAAAATGTCTGCTTGGGGTAAAAAGTGTACTCCAATGGCAGGCAGAGTCTTCCTGTCTTGTTCAATCCTTGTCAGAATGTCTTAGACACTGAGCTCAAACAAGAAGGACCTGTAAAAAGAGGCATTAATGAAGTATGCCTTGAAATAGTCAGCAAAGTTACACAATTCCATCCAAGCATGGTGTCGCATGGCAAATCCAGAGCCTGCCAATCAAGGTGCACCATCAGCCATGTTCAACATAAGGCTCATTGAAATGTTGATGATGAAAACCTGGTAGACAATTGAGCCTCCAGTTTTTTCTGAGTATCCAGAGACTGCTATGCCTTGAGGGTACTTGACACTTCAGTCATTAGGTCCCATTGAAGCCTTGTCAAGTGAAATAAGTAATTAAGTGCTTAATGCAAAAGTGGCTGAGGCATAGGAATGCTTCCCTAATTGATCTAGCAACCAAGACTACCTGTTTGAGTGTGAATCAAGGAGCTCTTCTCAGAAATCACCTATTTGGTGGCCACCACCACTATGATGACATCAATGGTCAGACCGTTAATCGAATGAGATCTGTCTCTGGAAGGGGCGAGAACCTTATCCAGCTTTCTATGGATGGGCTCCATTGTGGCAGGTTCCTTTCACCCCCTCCGGGATACCAAGTGTATGATGGCATCTGGATGGAGAACCACTCATGGCATTGATGGGCCTAAGCTAAAAGCCTCCAGAAATACTGACTCCTCTGTACAGGGGTCCTTGGTAGTCCAGCCTCTGTACTGGCAAAGTAGCTCCAATAAATCTCCAAAAGAGGTGTCATCATACAGAGACTTACAGAAACCCTCTCATTACTTGAGGTAAGTATCCTCAATGAGAGATTCCTCCCATGAATCCAAATGTTTCCTCTTACACTTTCTCTTCCTGGAAACCTCCCATTCTGATAAAGCTGGGGAGGAAGGGGAAGAGTTGGGAACCCCTGCCATGGGAGCAGACTGGAGGCTGGCTGACTTAGGCTGTCCTGGAGCAGAATGATGACTGGATGCAGGAACTGACAAAAAATGGGAGGGGTGCCAGCAGGAGAAATCTGACATTTCTCCATCAAGAACATCCTCTGTATAATGTTGAAGGCCAAAGTGGAGGCAGGCCTATCAGTTCCTTGGGTCCTGGAACCTGAGGGTTACCAAGGACAGCCCTGAATCTGAGGGAGCCACTCTTAGACCCAATGTTGAGATGGGTGCCAAGCTGTCCAAAGCTGAAGGTCCAAGTGGAAGCAGTAATCCTGAAGCAAGAACCATTAACCTTGACCAGAAAATCCAGTTTTGATGCCAAAGCTAAGATCCAACAGAAGGTCTCAGATCCAAGGGGGCTGATGGAGGAAGCTAGAAGGATGGAGCCAAGGGATCTGGTGCCAGACCTGGACTCAAGGGGATAAGGCTTAATTGCATCTGCTCCTGTAAAAATGACCTCATCAGGTGCTCCAGATCAGAGGTTTCAATGATGCCCACTGACCTCAATGACTGGACAGAAGAAGCCACTGAGGAGGGCTTAGAAGGTTCTATTAGAAGAAGAACCTACATGCCAGATCTGAGCCAGAGACCCTGAACTGGGAGGGAGATGATGAAGACTCCAGCGACTGAAGAGGTGGACTGCTTGGGGGACAAAAGAGGAAACTGCCCTACCCGAAGGTGTCCTTTAACCAAGAAGGGGCTTGAAACATTTGGTAAAGTGATCTTAATAGATTAGGGGCTGAAGGTGATTGGCTCTGAGTTGGAGATTGGATCCGAGAGGTCAGGTTCAATGTTGGTGCTGGGGATACTAGGGGAGATGAAAGACACAGGGCCTTTGGATCTGGCAAGCCCAGGGAGCAGGTCCAGTGATAGAAGCCAAAGAAGACGTTTTATGCTTTGGAATTTCTAGAGTCTCACTGTCAAAGCTTCTCAGACCCAGTCTTGGGAACCAGGGGAGAAGCCACTGCAAAGACAGAAGAAGAAGAGCCTAAGGGTAGAAGTCCTTTCAACATTAACTTGGCCCTACGCACATTGACAGCCACAGTGTCAAAGCTCTCACAAATGGAGCATCCAGAATCCAGATGCTCCAGACCCAAACAATAGAAACATTTTAATTGTGTGTTCTGGGAAGGAAATTTGTGCCCACAGGAAATGCATTTTTTTAAAACCTTTATCCATCTCTCTAAAACTACCTAACCATAGAAACAACAGCTACAAAGTACAACACACTAATGATAATTGGACAAAAAGACCATGAAGGGAAAAAAAGACAACACAACTGCAATAAACTATCCAACTACCTGACTAACTCTCCTGGAAGAAACAAAGGACAAAAAATAATCACTTACTGATGGTAAGGGAACAATAAATCTTGCCAACCATTGCACTGATTTCTCTAAAAAGGAAAAGTAGCGTGGAGCCAAAGACCATGCTGCAGACTCACATGGTGGTAAACTAGATCTGGGGAGTTGATGGAGGAGCAGGGAGTTATAGCTAAGGGAGGCAGAGCCAAAAGGGTTAAATAATTTAGAATTGACCAGTGTCAGATTCAAACCAGATTCGAAGTTCTACAGGTTGAAGCCAGATGGAGCAGACAACATCATATCATTCCATTTAGTGTTGCAGTTCTCAGTCACCTTACTGTTATATTTCTTACCCATATTAGGGCAGATGAAAAATCTCAGCAACTCATGAACTCACAAAAGGTACAGAAAGGGGGCCCACATTTAAAAGTACCAAGCCTCTCCGTACTGTCTTTGTTGAATGCCCATTCAAAAAAAGACCTATGTTCCTACCTTTTTGAAAACAAAAGCAGGGCCAGAATCCTGAATCTTGTTCACCAGTCATTACTAGACTTAATGGACCAGTTGTCACAAATTACCCTTTTAATCTTGTGGGAAACTTTAAAGAAAGTTAAGGTCATACTTCTTTTTATTCTCTTTCCTTTGGCAAGTGTAGGGACTACTGAAATCACATAAAAAACATATTTTTGGTTCATATAAAGTGCTCTTTTAGGTGCTTAATAGAATCAAAAATACATCTGATAGTCTCACTTTCATATCCTCCTCTCAAGAAAATCTCTGTGGAGGTCCTGCAGGTTCTTTAGAAAATTGGCTGTTTCTGTGGACACACAAGCAATCCACACACCCTGTGACTTTATTACATTATACTTAGTCATTTGCGGGTGCATGCTGCTGTCATGAAGCAATAAGTTTACCCTGGTGAGTTTGAGAAATAAATCTTTGCAAAGTTCTCATGCCTGTGAGTGCTTATAAACAGTGAGAGCCATAAAAGTAACCTTATGGTAATTATGATGAGTAGTACATTTGAAAAAGTCAATCGATTGTGCAATGTGTACAGAGAAATTCTTAAGAGTTTTCACTGACCCTTCCCATAGGACAAAAATATCAACAAATTTCAGGTAGCATTTGATGCCGCACCAGAACTCTGAGGTATAGACTGTTTCCCTCTCCCACTTACCTAATACCATATTAACTAGGCTAGGGGCTGTAGCTGCTCCCATTGCAATTTCACAATTCTGTTTGTAAATACTGCCATTAAATCCAAAATAGTGGTTGCTCAGCACCAAATACGGTAAGTTAGACATTAGGGTAATCTCACCTGGGAGGGCTAAGGTTTCCTTTACCATGGAATCTCTCACAGCCTCTATACAATACATGTGGGGCAGCACAGTATAGAATGCCTCTACATCAATACTCACCAAAATCGAATTGCCAGTAACAAGAACTGATTAAAAATCAAGAGTGTCCAACACAAAGAAAGTATCCCCACTAGCCAAGGATTTAATGTACTATTCCAGAAAAATCATTGCTGGTTTAGTAATGCCACCTTGCCCTGCTACCACTAGCCTGCATGAGGGGTCCTAAAGATTCTTATCAGGCTTGGAAATCCCCAAAAATCTAGGTAGGTCAGGATAGGCTACTGCTAGGATATTATGAAGTCTTCCTCATAAAGCTGTTGCAGGGTGTCATGTACATTTTTATATAAGGAAGTAACAGATTCAATGCTGACTAATCTGTTCCCTCTTCTATACTCTTCAAATAGTACTACTTCTTCTTAATTGCTTTTTAGTTTTCTCTGTTTGACAATTCCATGACAGCATTTGATTTCTTCCCTTCCTTTCCCTTATTGCCTTGTATTTTTGTGGTAAGACTTTATCTGATATTAATTTAGGTGCACAGTAATATACTTATTTACTTCTGTTATGTCACATGAATAAATGTTAATAGTCTTCATGTCTGTGTTCATTTGTTTTAACAGACTTCTAGCATTCTGGATCTTATTGACTTTCTGTAATCTATTTCTTTCTTCGTTCTTAACATGTCTATCCATCTATATTAAATCTAATAACTCTTCCCTTAGATAATTTTCTTCAAAGCTATGGGCACATTCTTTGTTTCCCGTTTTCTGTGGGCATTCTACAAAAAGCTCCAGAGCATCTTCCTGTGACATATTCTTTTCAGCTGCATCCTGCATCATCCATTGCTCTTTCATATGAAAACTCACTGGCCTATCATTCTACAACACTGATGCATCAAAGTTGCCACCAGTTCCTTTTCATTCCCTTGGTGTGCAACTCCACCTGAAGTTTTGTACTGTTTCCAACTGAAGACTCCAGAGTATCTTAATGTGGCAACCGATCAGATACTTTCAATGGTTTACTATCAAAACACTGAACTTCACAATGTAAACCTGTCAATTTAAATATATGATGTGCTACATATTAATTAGCTGACATTGCCATATCTAAATACTGAACATTTTGAATTCAGCAGTTTTAAATGTCAACCATGATATACTTACCTGCCACAACTTACCTTCTTGCTTTCCAGCAGTACGAACAAATGCAAGTCAGTACTGCCCAATGATAGAATTCACGTTTTTGCACATCCCCTGCAAACTATATATTCCAACTCCGAGATCGCAATGTAGTGAGGAAAGGATACATTTCACAATCCGCAGTGTACCATGATCTCTGTTCGTAACATCGAACACATATCAGACAATGCACAGTGGCATTCTCTGCAACAGACACTCAGAGAACTGAAGGTCAGCAATACTAGAATCAGTCAACTGATGTTCAACATTCCCATGTTTGCCGTACCTTCATTCTTCACTTTGATAGTAAACCTCTTCCAGTTCCATTTGTTTTTCCTTAATTTGGGAACTCACAGTTCTATCATGCTTTGACATTACCAGAGTTGGATTGTCTACTCTAAATCCTTCACTTCACAGGTAATCTGTAACTTCAGTTTTTATTTCTTTAGCTTATCCATTACTAATCCTCTTTTCTACTTTCCCCCTTTGTTTTCTGATTTTTTTTTTTTGTATTGTAAAATTTTCCATATTTGGATGCCTTTGCCTGTATTTCTCTTCAAATATTTTTGGTGATTTATTTTTGTACTGATTAGTTTCTTTCTCCTTTGCATAAGTACTGAACCATATTAAATCTGTTTTTCTTTCCCATGTCCATATTTCTTCTTCAGATGTCTACCTCTTCACCTGTTTCTCCTTATATTAGGGTCTCATTGTTCCATCATGCTGTGACATAACCTGTGATCTGATGGTGTCAATTTTCATTCTGTCCTCATGTATTGGGCTCAGATCTGATCCTCAGATCCGACTTCAGATCCGACTCAGCCATTACTAAAGTTCGTGATAACCAAAAAGCTCTTGAGTTTCTCCTTTACCCATAATGCACCAATCCCAGCATACCTCAGATCTCATTTGCCGCTTTTCGTGAAAGGACGTAGTTAGCCATATCTCTTAAGTTTCATCGCTATTTTTCACCTAAGTTACAATTATCTTTTCAAAACTTCATTTTCTACTTTTTCCAATTTAAATGTATAGTTTCTATTGATCCCTTACCCTTGTACTGATAGTATTACTGCATATACCATTGTTGGTATTTATCCTTTTCTTCCATTAACCGTTACTGTATTCTTCATTACCACTGTTGGTAATACCTTTTTTCCTCTTCTAAATTCCCTACAAAAACAAAAAAAAAAATTAAGCATTTTTGTCTATCTGCATTATTTTTGTTGTTTGTAAAATGACTGAGAAAGGCCTTTCTGGTTTCAAAAAGTGTATGAAGTGTGGGCACAAGTTACCTGTCTCAGACACCCACAGTCTTTGTGTTTACTGTTTAGGTCTACAGCACCTTCAAGAAGATTATTCTATCTGTCACAATTGTAACCCCCGAGTGTTTGCAGACAGAAAGAACAAATGAATACTGAAAGGTTTGTTGCCTTTATCATTCGGAGAAGCTATTACAGGGGCTCAATATCCCCAGCATAAGTCCATGGAGTTGAAATATCCTGTTGCTTCTAATTCCTCAACTCCATCCTTGGAGCAGTCCAGGAAGAGGACTGGATCCAAAGATTGCCTTATCCTTGGATCTGAAGCTAACTCTGAGTGCCCCGACAGCTTCAGATCTGGAGGACTCTCAGAGCTGAAGCTTCCTTGGCGGGTTCAAGGCACTGGGATTTACTCCAAAGGTTTCAGAGCCATCTCTGCACCTTGGTGCTTTGGCATTGGATAGCTCAATACTGACGTCCTCCTCAGGGAGATTGCTTTCTGGGTAGAAGGAGACAGACATCCAGAAGCCTGCCTTCTAGGTACTGAGGTTTTTGTCTTTCCCCAGGATGGCTGGCCTTTGAGGTTGCTAACAGGGTGTTTTCTGCTTAGACAGGATTGACAGACCCAACCCCCCTGGATCTTCAGTTCAACACCCAGATGTCACTGCACTTGGAACCTCATCAATTGATGCCACTGGAACAGCCAGATCAAGACCTCCAGTTTATCCAGCAAGGTTTCATAGTCTCTTCTGACTCTTCCCCAGAACATCCCACCAAAGAAGTCCCTAGAAGATAAAGTGTGAGAGAAGGCACCTGGACTCTCCACAAGAGTCAGTCACTGAGGATACAGACTTCGATGAGGGTGAAGGTTCCCCACTATCACCTCCAGAAGGCATCTCATTTGCAGACTTCTTTGAAATCCTGAAACAGAGAGGTGGTTGGACCCCCAGCAACCCTTCAACTGAGGAGTCAGTATTTCTGGAGGCCCTTGAAGCTGGCCTGTCTACTTCCAGGGTTACTCTGCCTGCTGAAAAGCTCATTGATTTGGTCTCTCTATGGGCATAGAAGGAGCCTGATGCAGTTGAACCAATGCGCAAAAGGCCAGATAAAATTCTAGCTCCACCTGCAGGGAAGGAATATTGGGCTAAAGGTGTGCCTGTGGATGTCATGGTTGTGGTGGTGGAAACCAAAAAGGAACTTGCCAAACAGAGTTTCTCTGTTCACCCCCATAACAGGGAGTTTAAGGCAATGGACAGATTTGGAAAGCTGGGGAATAATCAAAGAACTTTCAGCTTCCCTTTCAGGAACTGTTTCTGCTGAGGTCCAATCATCTGTGACTTCTTAATTGGGTACCCTCCAGTCTGTCTTGAATTCATCCATGAGGCTTATTTTGTATGCAGTCAAAGGTGCCTAAAGGGCAGTGGGTTCAGGCATATCCATTAGGAGGTATGCCTGGATGCATTTATATGATTTTGTGGAGCCCTTCAAGTCCTCGTTCATCAATGCTCCTTTGATGGCAATTCTTTGTTTGGTCCCAAAGTAAAGGACACATTATCCAGGTGTGAGAAGGATGGAAAGACCTTGTCTGCAGTGGGTGTACATTTTTCAACCCCTCAAAGAGCCTTTTCTAGGACTCAGTGGTCAGAAGATGTGGTTTAGGAAGTCCCAGGGTCCTTTCCATGACACGTGGAGAAAGTTCCCCTAGGGGCAGAGGGGACACCCCTGCAGCAGAGAAAGCCCACAAAGCCAGGAGTCCAGAGATTCTTTCTCTGACAGACACTACTAGCATTCCTGAAAGCAAGCCCAATTGTCAACCTCTGGAGGCAATCTGGGGTCAACTATCCCTGCACCAGAGAGCCTGGCTAGACATAACAAAAGATACTTGGATGCAGAGGATTATTTCCAGAGGTTATATAATACCCTTTTCCCTTTCACTTCCATCTTTATGAAAAATTCCCAATGTTCCACCCAGTCAGATGAAAAAAGCAGCAATACAACTACAAAAGCTGCTAGAAAAAAAGAGTCATCCAGACCAGAGAGAATCTAGAACTTACTCAAGATTCTTTTTATTGCCAAAGAAAGCAGGGGACTGGAGACCAGTTTGGATCTCAGCAACTTGAACAAGTCAGATTGACACACAAAGTTTCTGATGGTCATGGTTCAGTCCATTCCCCCTTTTCTGGGCAAGGATGACTGGATGTGCTAAATAAACCTTCAGGATGCTTACTGTCGTATAAAGATGAACAGATAATCCAGAAGGTATCTGCATTTTAGCGACTGCAGGACAAAGGCCACTGAGGTATAAACATGCTTGCCAAATCTGTCCAAGGCCCTAGACTCCCTGTTAGGGGGATGGACGGATGAGCTTTGCTCTGTGAGCACTTTTTCAGTGGCTGCTGCCATGACCATGGCATCAAAAGGGACTCCCTTGCTCCAGTGGGGTTTGTCATTCAGGGGAGCTAAAAACTTATCTGGACACTTGGGGATAGGCTCCATAGTACCGAGCTCCTTCCATACATGGCTTGAGAATAGGTCTATAAACGCAGCAATAATATCCCCTGCACGTAAGGAGTTGCACGGCAAAAGGAATAGTCAAGTAAATGAAAATAAGCCAGCAACTGGTGGATGGTTCGTAATGGTAGTTTAATAATAAGCTACCAAAAATGCATATAAGCTCAAAAACATACCGGTTTCGGCCCAAATACAATATGGCCTTCTTCAGTGTTTAGATATAGAGACAATAATGCAATGCTTTAAATACACATCAAAAAAAGCTGATTGGTTAAGAATACCAAGCTTATTAATATTAATCATTATACAAACGTATATATCAAAGTTTGTACAAAATCAATTACACAAATATTTTATAAGTTTCAATCAAATATTATATATCAAGGTATAATGTCAGGATTAAATATATTAGAAATATAATGTGTGTAATTGAATGTAGTACAATATGTTATACCAAATATATTTATAAATATTCATTCAAACCTGGACTAAATAGTGCACCCAGTTTGGTGATCCATTTCTTTTCTTTTATGTCAAGTTTTTTATGCCAACCACACTTATTGGTTCTGTCACCAATAATTTTATCAATAACTGTAAAGTTAAATTTAGCCTTATTATGTACAAGTGTATGTTTATATAGTGCATTAGATGGTTTTTTTATATCTGATGTCGCTTAAATGTTCAGACACCCTTAGTTTGACTGATCTAGAGGTTTGGCCAACATAAAATGAGTGGCAAGTGCAGCTGGCCATATAGATGGCCCAATCAGTATTGCAATTGGCAAAGAATTGAATATCAAAGACTTTGCTACTATTTCTGCTTGTAAATTCTTTGGTTTTTATCATGTGTTTACAATTCACGCAATGGCCACAAGGAAAAGAACCAATAAGTTTGTCCCCCAAAATAGTTGTCTGATAAGCCTGTGTTAAAGAGGATTCCAAATGATGCTTGTAGTGATTGAAGTACCCTGCCAAATTCTTTCCTTTGCGAAAGGAAAAAGAACATTTATTGGGAATAATTGTCTTAATTCTAGCATCTGCTTCTAGTATATTCCAATTATCCCTTATAATTTGCGTAAAACTATTTGTGTTTCTTCCATATGTGGTTGTGAATCGTAATGTGTTAGTTTTGACTGGTTTCTTCTTGTATTTCAAAAGATCTGATCTGTGTAAGCCTAAGGCATGCCTATGTGCCATTGTAACGTATCCCGATTTATAACCCCTATCCTGAAACCTGTTGCACAAATTCTGAGCATGATAATCAAAACTAGTGTTGTCAGAACAATTACGTCTGATTCTGATGAATTGAGACTTTGGAATATTTCTGGCGATATGTTTTGGATGAAAGCTGGAGGCATGGAGAATGGTGTTGTATTGGGGGAATTTTCTAAATACTTCCGTTTTTAAAGTATTATCCATGTTTCTTGTGATCAAAACATCCAAAAATGTTATAGTTTTTTGATCATGTGTAATGGTAAATTGTATTCCCCATTTATTATCATTCAAATATTCCATGAATTCTTGAAGAGATGAATCATCCGATCTCCATACCATCCAGCAATCATCCAAATATCTTCGCCAGATATCAATATCAGGTAAGAACCAATTATGTGTGTCATCATATATCATAATTTCTTCCATATAAGCCATGAATAGATCAGCATAAATGGGGGCAAAGGATGCCCCCATTGCTGTTCCTCTGATCTGCAAAAAGCATTCATCATTATAGAAAAAGACGTTTTTAGTCAAAACATGCTCAGTTAAGTTCAATAGTAAAGTATTGAATCCTGGTTGATACATATTTGATCGATAAAGCCAGAATTCAATAGCATCCATTTTTGGTAGCTTATTATTAAACTACCATTACGAACCATCCACCAGTTGCTGGCTTATTTTCATTTACTTAATAGGTCTATAAACTCATCAGCCGGTAGGACCACCCAACATGTAGCTGGGCCAGACCTGAAAGTCTCTAGAAACACTGAGTCCTCCTGGGAAGGGGGTTCAGAGGACCACCCACCTTTTTGCTTGGGAAGTTTCAGAATCTCTCCAAAGAAGATGGCATCAAGTGGACATCTGGTGGACCCCACCCTTCATCAAAAATGGTGCCGTTGGCGAAAGATTCTTAGGGAGAATGTAGGTGTCTCCTTTTACACATTCTCTTCCTAAGGGCCTCATTAGTTGAATGGTCTGGTGAGGTCTCAGAAGTGATAGGGGAGTCCTGAAGAAGGACTGACTGAAAGCTTGATCGGGTTGGCTATCCTGATGGTATAGAACCAAGAGGCTCAAACTCAATGGAGGCATACAAATGGGATCGGGGGGGGTAAGGACATCCTCTTTTTGATAAAGAAAAGGCCCTCTCCACTACCTCAAAGGCAGAAGATCCAGGGGAAACAGCATCTGGCTGCTCTGGATGTGAAGTAACCTATGTTGTCATACCTTGAATCTCCACAGACCCCTGCCTCAAAGAAAAAGTCAGGCCTGATCTGTCCAGCACAGAGGCTCTAAGAGGCAAGGACTGCTCCAACAACTTCGTAGTTGACCCTAACCCCCACCTGAGTCAGCGTCAGTGCTTCAGCTATGAGAGTCACCTTGTTTCAAAAGATTTGGAACCGGATGACTCAGGAATATGGTCAAAGTGGATGAATGACCTGTTTTCAGATCCAACGAGGACACACTCAAAGATCTCAGATACACAGGTTGGATTGGAGAAGGAGATATCACTTCAGGCTGGGTGGAGGCCAGGCTCACAGGTCCAATGGTAGACAGAGACAGGATCAACCCACTGTATCTGAGCTCTGAGGAACTTCCTCATCATTCTATCCACCTCTGCTTCAGATAGGCTCCTGGAGGACCTAAGGGAGGAGTTGGTTGATGGAGGTCTGTAGAGTCTCCTTGGCATTTCCTGTAGTAAAGGAGAATGGACCCGAGGAGATATCAGCTCCAGAGTGAAGCATGGTGACTGGGTCTGAGGTGGCTTAGCCTTTGAATGACTAAGATCTGAAAAGTTGGATCCAACTGTTTCAAAATTTTGGCTGGAGGCTCAGTTGTCAGAGCCAATTTGGGAAAATGGTTGTGGGCCGGTTCCTGATGTCTTTCATGTTATGAGCTGAGTCAGGCTTCCCTCTATCAGACTTTTTATTGGGGGGGGGGTTGAGCTCCAGCAGGCAATGAGGAAGAAGAAGAAAAAGGGAATAGACCCTTCAAAACTAATTTATTCCTTCTATTACTCAATGTCCTAGAATTAAAATCCACATAAATAGGGCATTGAGTGTCCAAATGGGTAGCACCCAGGCAATAAATGCACATCATGTGAGCATCCAAATTGTTGGCGATCTTATTCTCACAGGAAGAGCACTTTTTGAAGCCTGTAGGCTTGTTAGCCATCTTGACAAAGAGTAAAGAAAGTAGTCAAGAAAAATATTCTGTTTTTTTTTTTTTTTTTTGGAGAGGAAGAGATAGAAGTGAA
The DNA here is from genome assembly GCF_019279795.1 of Protopterus annectens. Classification (NCBI taxonomy): domain Eukaryota; kingdom Metazoa; phylum Chordata; order Ceratodontiformes; family Protopteridae; genus Protopterus; species Protopterus annectens. The sequence goes on along the minus strand of NC_056741.1, from coordinate 774,083,553 downwards.
GATACCAACAATGGAACAATGGTACTCAGCAAAATACCCTATATGGGGTAGGGAAGGCAAACAGGAGAAGAAAAAGGAGTACCAACAATGGTATTTAAAGGCCTACCCCCTTATGAAAGTCTGGTTAATGGAAAGAAACCTGAAAACTGTAAGAAAAGGTTAGGGGAGGAAGGGTGGTAAATATAAGAAGAACATTCTGAAAAACTCCCAAAAATGACATATCTTGCACCATAAAGCTCAAGAACAGAAGAGCTGCATCTGAATGATATGATGGCAAAAGAGATCTGAGGTATTCTAGGGTGACGGAGCATTATAGGTAAAGAGAGGAGCTCGAGAGCTGGATCCGTAAATCTGGGAAAAGCGGCCAAGCTGGATCCGAGACCCATAAGTTGAGGAATGAATGAAAATAACATCAGATCAGAAAGATATAACAACAAATAGCCATCTGAAAATTGTCTGCTTAGACACTGGTTGTTCATTTTATACATGCCTTCACAGAAGCAGATAAATGACCTGAAGGATTTGGTACTGTTCAAGTAGTATTTGAACTGCCCATGGACATCTGGAATAAAAGTAATATTGTTTCCCTTCTTTTTTACATTTTGGAAAGAATACATGGAGATATACAGACTGTCTCAATGTAACTAAACCACTAAAGGCATAAAGAAGAATTAATTCTAAAAGAAAACTGGTCGTGCTCAAACATTAGGTAAGGAAGAAGCACTATAAGAACTTGAAATTCAGATACATTCCATGCAGAAGTCAGAGTAATGAGAAAAACTGCCTTCCTGGCTAAAAACCTCAAACAGCCTGATCAGTTGGTTCCAATGGAAGAAGTGAAAGCTTTTCAGACATAAAGTTAAGATTTTACTGAGTAGCCATCTGTTAAGGAGGCAGACGACTATGAAAAAACCCTTTCATTGACTGCTTGCCTTCAGGACAGTAAGAAAGAGAAAAGAGAAATCTAAAGGCAGACAAGCAGATAAATCCTGACAGAAGATTAATGGAGGCCAGAGGATAATAATTCACACAAAAAAATAAAAATAAGTCATAGGGACCTTAAAAGGGGTCTATATTATAACACCAAAGTTTTTAAACATCGAATGTTATAATATCGAACCCCAAACACCCAAATCTGAAAACATCAAACAGTCAAATGGATCAATCCACAATTTCGGGAAGACCCCTGAGTCTAGATTGCATTTGAGAGGGTCTGACCTGGTCCTGCTTAGCTTTCTTACAAAATGTTTTGCTCTTATCCAATGTTCAAAGCCAAATGAGTCAAATGAACTGAATTGATACCTCCCAGAGAATCATAATAATCAGTCTGCAAACAGGGTAATACATGGTATCACGTTGATAGATTATATCCCACATCACTCCATGGTAATTTACAGATATCCAAGAAACCAGGAACAGATTAAGGCTTTAAAAGCACTGATTCTGCTAACATACCTTTGGCATTTATGGGCTTTTGTCTGCCCTATTTATTCCAGAGACCTTGTACTTTCCATCACTTTTAATACAGCCCACCCACAACAAAGTATAAAGTAACAGATGTGACAGACTGAACCTAATGTTGAGGTGAGAAGGGGGGAGATAGTACAGTTGTGTAAGTTAAACTTACCAGAAAAGTAGATGTTTGAATAATCACTGCTGCAGTAGGCTTAGCTATATGGGTTAAATCCTGCCAAAGCTTCAGGTCACCTTCTACATCCCCAAACTGTCAAGCAGCTAAAGCTGAGCTGTCTAAAGTAAAATTTGAGTGTAAAGCTCTTCAGAGCTTTCTGACAGCAGATACAGGGAGGCTGAGCCCTCAAAAGATAAGGCTAGGAATAACAAAAAATAAATGTTCACACCTTGGCATAAAACAAGGGGGGATGGAGGGAGAGAGCAGCTACTGCAGCTGAAATTATTTGATCATCTACTGTTATGGTAAGTTCAACTTATGCAGCTGTACTATGTTCTTCATATTGATCACTGCTGCAGTAGCCCTAGCTACATGGGTAGACTACCATAACTAACTATACTTGGGAGGAGGAAGAAGAAGAGTCCAGTATATCCTGGAGAATGGCTTAGCAAAGTTTTTTCTAGACCTAGAGAAGGAATCAAGATTATGGTGCTTTGTAAAAGTATGCACAGATGACTAACAGCTTTTAGAATACTTTTAGAATTGAATCCTTTCCAAAAAAGCCATAAAAGAAGCCAATGTCCTTGCAAAGTGGGCCTTGACCATGCCTGGAATAGATTTGTCACTGTTAGCATAACAAAAGGACTTAGACAACCATTTAGAAATAATCTGTTTTAACACAGGTTGTCCCTTATTCTTACCTTTACAAGAAATGAACAATTGATCCTAGATCTGGAAGATTTAGTTTGTCAAGATAGTCCTTGAGTTGTCTGTTGACATTGAAGGTATGGAGTATCCTTTCTCTCTCATATTTAGGTTCAGGAAAAAAAGGGGGAGATGGATACTTTTGCTTAAAGTAAATTCGGATACTACTTTAGGTATAAAAGAAGGATTAGTTCTCAAAGAAGCCCTGTCCTTGTGGAAAATGAACAGACTGAAATCCAGATACCCTTCTTGCAGAGGTCACAGCAATTAGTAACACTGTTTTCCATGTTGAGAACCTCAAGTTGTGGTGCTTTTCACCCCGGGCCTCTGCTGAAAATGGGCCTTTTCAGCCCAGTTGGACATTCCCAGTTAACAAATGGAAATAATTAAATAAATAAATACATAAATAATTTAGTCAGATCAGTTGGTTCAAATGGATCAAGTGTTAGCTTATCTAACACAAAATTAAGATTCCGAGGAGGGGCACTGGTTTACTTGGACGCCTCTTATGCAAAACCCCTTTCAAGAACATTTTGTCATGAGACTGCCTTGAAAGAGGATGATTTAAGGGCAGACATACAGAAATGGACAATAAATGAACCTTGACAGAGGGATAGGAAAGGCCATAGCATAACAACTCACACAAATATTGTGAAACCAAAGAAGAACTAACCATGAATGGGTGCTGGCTATGTTGTTAGCACCAACTAGAAAATCTTTTCCACTGGTTTATATAATTTTCTAGTAGCAAGCTTTCTTGCCTCCATTAGTACCTGCTGCAAATCCTCAGAAAACAAATGCCTAAAATGAATTAAGACACCATCATCCAGGCAGTCAAATGAAGATGATAAATGTTGGGTTATATCAAATACCCCTGTTCTTGGGTGAGTAGATCTATTCTGTGTGGAAGCTTGTAGTAATTTCCCCTGGCTATTTCCAAAAGAAGGGAGAACCATGGTTGCCTGGGCCAGAAATGAGTCATCTCAATGATCTTGGGGGATTCCTTCTGAATGCACCCTGGATATTAGTGAAAAGGATGGAAAGGTATACAAGAATATTCCTGTTCAAAGAAAAAGCATATGTCTACCAGGCCTTTTTGCCAGGAGAGGCCTTAGGTCAACTGGTGCCCTAGGCAAAAGGGCTCCACGGCGCCCCCCACCACACTACCTGGTGCTCCCATCCTGGTCTACCTACACCAAATAAATCCTGGAAAAGGGCCCTACCAGAGCAGCACCCAAGGCAGCCGCCTTGTTGGCCTATGCCTAAGGCTGGCTATGCTTCTTGCATGGAGTCACAGAACAGACTTTTGCTTGTTGATTGTTCAGAGAGGATGCAAAGAGGTCTACTTAAGGAACTCCCCAGAGATGGATCAAATCTTGGAAGCCTCCGGATCTAGTTTCCATCTGTGAGAGTCTGCCCTGGTACTTCTTTGTTTGTCTGCCACACAATTTTGCTCTGACAGAATGTAGGTTGTCTCTAGAGTGAGATTATGTTCTGAAGCTTTATCGCTAACATGATTAGTCTACAAAGTGGGTATGACCTGGTTCCCCTTGTTTGTTGATGGACCATATCACTATGGTACTGTCTGAAAACACTTGAAGAGGTCCCGAGGAACAAAGATGGTTCACAGAATTGATAGCCTTTATCAGGACAAGCATCTTCTTGACATGTATGTGGTTCCATCTCTCCTTGGTGTCCCACACCCCCCCTGCATTTGTATCTCTCCTGAAACTGCTTGCCAAGCAAAGTCCGAAGCATCTGTGGTGACTGACTGCTTTGGAGCAGGGAGGGAGAAGGTTAGTTCTTGATTTAAGTTTATCTTCTGTCTGCATCAAGTGATTTCTCTTCTAACAAACCCCAGTACTGGGATCTGAAAAGATAAAGGGTGTTGATGCTGGGACCAAACAGATTTCAGATATCACTGTATCTTTTTCATGTGGAGTCTTGCCAGGGCTATTCTGAGAATCATAGATGCCACAAGACCCAAACTCCTGAGGTACTCCTTTGCAGTGACAAAAGCCTGAGTGGAAAACTTTAGAAGTAAATCTGGATAAAGATTATTTTTCTCATCTTGAAGAAAAGTGCTTTGAACTGATGTGTGTAGTTGACATCCCAGGAACACAATCATGTGTGAAGGAGACAAAAAAGACTTTTGAATGTTCTGTTGGAATCCCAGCTTGTGTAAAAGATATCTCACCGAAGAAAGAAGTTCCTGACATTTTGAAAAAGACTCTGCAACGATAACCAAGTCATCTAACTATGGAAAAATGTGATAACATGTAGCCTGCAATGAGCTATTACTGGAGCTAGACACTTTTTGAACACACTTGGTGCAGTGGATAGCCCAAAGTGTAAGGTAGAAATCTGAAAATGGATGAATAGGAATATGATGATTAGCACCTTTTAAGTCTAGTGTTACCAAGAAACTTGAAACTTGAAACTTGAAAGAGGAAGGAGAGGCAAAAGGTTGTGAAGTGACATAATTTAGAATTTGGACACTATCACAAACAAGTATAGTTAAGAATAATCCAGAACTGGTCTCCAAGCATTTTTCTTTCTTTGGTACTAGGAATATCCTCGAATAAAATCCCCTCCCCACCTGGAAAGGAGAAACTGGTTCCATCTCTCCATGTGATGAAAAACAACTGGAAAGAAAAGAGTCTGATCAGCAGGATGAGGAATGACCACCCTGGGAAGAACAAATTTCCTCCCAATGCCATCTGTAATCTTGATGAATAATTTCCAGAACTTATTTGTCTCTTGGTACTGTATCTCACTGTTAGACACTTGCTTGTTATTAGTACTTTATTTTCTGCTATACCTGTTGTATTATCCAGCTGCATGGTATGTAGAGTGAGTAAATTGTATGAATAAAAGTATCTATTACTGACTGCCCCCCTGCTGTACTTTAACCTTATCCTCTGCTTTCCACTACTACCTCTTTTAACTACTCTCCCAATACTTTCTATCCCTCAACCTTATTTTATCCCTTGTCTTACTCACTATGTAATATATCCTAGTTGACTTTTCAACTCCTCAGACTTTTGCTTACTCTTTTTCTTCTGCCAATCCCTTAACACTCATGAATCGCTATTCTTAAATAACTTAACCCACTGTGTATCTTCTCTTCTGTTTTATTTTACAGTATTCCACCCTGGGTGCTCCCTCCCTGCCTATATATTCAAAAGGAAGATCTGCTGTTTAAACCCAGAAGAACTCTCAGAATTTGCCTGCTAGCCTTGGTCTCCTACTAAGTAACCCACTGGAAGGACTCCCTATAACAAACTGTGTATGAATGTATGTAGCCAAAGAAATTACCTCTGAACTCATTATTTAACTACTACTATTACCCATTTATTGTGCTTGTATGCCCTCCCGAGTGTGCATTCTTTAAAGCAGCCTACTGCGGACCGTTTGCTATGCCCCCCCCCCAATCACTAAACCATTTAAACCACTTAGTTCCACCTAAGGCCTATATAGCACTTCTACCCTTTATCCTTTATTACTACTTTCTACTACTAGGTGGCAGCACCTTAACACTATGTACTGTACCCGTAAAGACAATTGTTCCTAAGTGGCCTCTGTACCTAACACTGGCTATACTTTCCACTTTTTTTAAATATATACTCCCTACTCCCTTTACTTTTATATATCCACTCCCTCCTTGCTATAGCTCAAACTCTCTTTTTTTCACATTGTTAACCTCATTTCTGTGTTCCCATATAGTAATCATTACCTACCCACTTACCTTCTTTATTAATTCCTATTGCTGATATGTTTTCTCTGCTCTACTATCTTGACTTGCACCAACCCGCTCTGTTCGCTCTGCGGGCTCATTCCTCTCCCCTACCCTACCCCCAAATCCCACCCACCCCAGTGCACCTAAATTTATACTCCTTAAACCACACCCCTTGCTCAATCAACCAACCACTAACTCCTTCCCCTTAGATACCCCACCCCTACTTCAACCACACCCTTTGCTCAATCAACCAACCACTAACCCCTTTCCCCTTAGATACCCCACCCCTACTTCATCCTACTATTTAAAGCTACTTCACACCTTATATTACCACACTCTACCTTCTTTACCTGAACTATAATCTTTAATAAATTTCACACTGTTGCTCTACCCTTCTCTCCCACTACTTCCTATACTAGACCTTTATAGCATACTCTCTCCTTCAATCTTATCTATCTCTTATCTACATCCTCCTCATGGCCCAAGTGCTAAAAACTACTTACACACATCTTCTACTCTCAACAATTATCCTACTTTCACTATCTATTCCCTACACTCTAACCATCTATGAACATTCTTCACTTAGTAAACTTCACCTCACTCCCCAGCAAACACAATCAGTTTCTCAAGTAAACACCCTAAACCATATAAACATAACCTCTACTTCCACCTACACACTTCCAAAATTTCATAGATCCACCCACATCATCTATTTCCAAGGCAAAAAAACTAAGTACTATAAAATCACAAGGATTATACAAAAACCTCAACAAAACCCCATATTAGATGGTGACATTCATCCAAACCCTGGCCCTACAAATAAATTCACCAAGGTACCACAGAACCCACCTCTCAATACCCATACCCAAACAAGACCCTCCAACTCCCTCCTGATAGCCCATCTTAACATCCGTAGTATTAACAATAAAATAACCCACCTTCTTGCACTCTTAGAAATGCACTCATTTGACATCCTCTGTATTACAGAAACTTGGCTAAAGCCTACTACTCTCGACCAGGAAATTATCCCATCTGGATATAACATTCTGAGATGTGATTGGATATCCAAAAAGGGTGGAGGAATAGCCATCCTCTACAAATCTGAACTTCAACTTACAACCTTTAATGCATACCTACCCTCAAATACCAACGCGGAAACCGTTAGTGTCAAACTACATATCAACAACTGCAAATCTATCTACATAATTTGCTCCTATCTGCCCCCTGGAAATAATATTAACACTCTGGAAAATATCCTCAGTTGCCTCTCCACTCACCTACCTCAGGAAACCATAGTACTAGATGACTTTAATATAGACTGGGCTACTTGTAGCTCACCTAATCCTACCTCCCACATCAATCTATATGGCTTTTCCCAAATTATAACCACCCCTACTAGAATCCATAAACCAAGTAATAAAGAAAGCACCCTAGACTGGATCCTTATAAATAGTCACCCCGATACTTATATACCAGGTACCCTTCCAGACGATATTAGTGACCACTCCCTGACATTTATAGTTAAACAAAAATTCCATAGTCCTAATCCAAATCTTTTCAAAACCTCACGCTCAGAAAAACATTTTAATCAAGAAAACTTCCTAAATGAACTTAATGCATGTGACTGGTCATGAATTCATCATCTTCTGCTAGAAGAAGCAGTATCTTACTTCAATACAAAATTCCTACAAATCCTTGATTGCCATGCCCCCTCTCACTCTACCAGACTACAAACCAAAACTGCTCCATGGCTCACCAAAGAAACGAGACAAAAGATTCTCTTACGTAATAAAATATGGGCCAAATGGAGAGCATCAAAAAACTCAGCAGACCATCTTTACTTTAAGCAGCTACGAAATACCACTAAAAAAGAAATTCTGCTAGACAAAAAAAAACTACTACCTTTAACTACAACAAACCCACCAACATAAATCACAATAATACTGGTCAGGCATTAACAGACTGCTTCAATCAGGGCACTCCAAAACTCCCACCCCATCAGGTATAACCCAGGATAACCCTAAGCACATTGCTGATGCCTTCAACAACTACTTCACTGAAGCTATTCAAACTGTAGCAAATACACTACCCCCTGTCAGCGCTAACCTATCAATAAGTATAAATAGCCCAGCTCCTTCATTTCATTTAGAACCAGTACCAACATCCCTCATCTGCTCCCTCCTACAAAAACTCAAACCTTGTACCCCTTCAGCTGACCATCTACCAGCTGAATACCTACAAATTGCATCTAAAGCCATTGCCTATCCTATATCCATCCTTATAAATAGAACAATTACTGAAGGAACAATCCCCATCATCTGGAAAGTTTCACACATCACCCCTTTGCATAAGGGTGGTTCCTCTACTGAGATTTCTAACTTTTGACCAATAGCCTTACTCTCTCCAATAGCAAAAATAATGGAAAATAATGGAAAAATGTATCCACCGACAGTTGCTCACCCACCTTCTCTCTAATAACTTGCTAACTGTCAGCATGGCTTTAGACCTCATCATAGTACAACCACTGCCTTACTATCCTTTTCTGACTGTATTAACAAACATCGTAATAACAACTCTCTTTTATCTGCATTATTTATTGACCTGTCAAAAGCCTTCAACATGATTAACCATCACCTACTTATTGATATACTAAAATCCCTATCTCTTGACCCACATGCAATACTTTGGTTTAAATCATTCTTAGATAACAGACATCAAGCTGTTCTCTGGGATAATAATTTATCCTCACCCCTTCCAGTCAACATTGGAGTGCCCCAAGGCTCCATATTAGGCCCTCTTCTCTTTTCAATCTTTATTAATGATCTTAACTCTAAAATTCCACAAGCCACCTGCATACAATATGCAGATGATTCAACTTTAATATGCTCTGCCAACTCTGCTTCCTCACTCCAGACCCTCATCCAAACTGTATTTCATACTGTTGACAATTGGTTCAAGAGTCAATGCCTTCTCCTTAACCCTAAAAAAAACGAAATTATTGCTCTTTACTCCTAACTATAGGTCTCCACAATGTCACTTCACAGTAACTTCTAACAATGGAACTTCCATATCCCCAGACACTACAACCAGACTCTTAGGTATTACAATAGACCACATCCTTAGCTATGATGATCATATTAATACTACTCTAAAATCAGTCAACTGAAAACTAGGACCCTTTATAGAATCAAACCCTTCCTCACACCACTAGCCAGAACTACCATTGCCCAAACCCACCTTATCTCTACCCTGTTTTATTCCTCTGCCATTTATACTAACCTGTCTAAAAACAACCTTAGCAAATTTGCAACCAGCTATAATAACATTGCCAGATTTGCCACTGGCTCCCCTTTTAGAACCCATCACTGTCACAACCTTATAAAGCTAGAATGGTTAGAACTATAGAATCAACTACTTTCTCAACAACTGACTATTACCCAAAAGATTCTCTACCACCCTAACAAGACTCCTACCCTCACTAGTATGGTTACCCCATATAATAATCTGGCAACACTACGGTCTGCTAATAAACTTCTAATCTCTACTACTAAATCTAACAACAAGGCTGGGGACTCACTATTCTCCAACACAGTGGGAAAAACCTGGAACCAGCTTCCTAAAGAATTATCATCACTTTCTTCCACACTACTCTTCAAAAGACATCTTAAAGAATATCTCAAAACACACTAGCTATGTCTCTGCTCTAACCCAGACTAAAAGTCGATTTCCCTATCTCCCACTCCCCTTACCTGTTTGCTCTGTTGTTTTATTACGCCTGTCAATTGCAACTAGAACACTAACCACTTCCTAACATTAAAGAGACTTCCTCTCTGCACTTCTTCATGACTTACTTCTCTAAAAGAACTCACCTCCTATTTTCTAATATAAAATAATGTAATGTAACTTCCTTCTATAATATATAATGTATTCTAAGATACTATTGCCTACATTTGAGCTTTTCTCACCAGGCCTCTACTGAATATGTAAGTATTAGATTGTATGCCTGTAACCAACCATGCCTCTAATTTAAGATAACAATTCTTGGTATTCTTTATCATCTTATTATATGCTATCCAATGTTTTTTTCCAGGTAACTCTTACACAATTTTTGTATTGTCTGTTCTAAAAGAATGTAATGTAATATATGTCTATTGCATATACTGTATGCTATGATACTATTTCATATGTTGGAGCTTTTCTCCCCGGGCCTCTACTGAAAATGGACACATATCCAGTTAGACCAGCCCAGTCAACAAATGTAAAATAAATAAATAAATAAATAAAGCATTCCTCATATTTTCACAATATGTCAGAATAAATTTTAACATATGAGCCCAACAATTTAAAATTCTGAAATTCAGACTTGCAGAAGTATACACTTTTCCTATACCTATCAATAATTTTCCCATCCGTATTAGAAAGAGTAGAAATGGAATTAACTAAATGCCTAGCAGCAGTGGAATCAACTAAGGCTATATGGCTGCTAGGTCAGGTTTGTGAATACTACATAAACATTTAAAAGACTGAGGAACTTTACACAGTCTATCTGCCTTTTTAGGTATAGCTGGTTATCAGGAAAACTGCAGGCAGTAAGACGCACATCCTCTAAAGCAGTCCGGACAGGAGGAATGGGTATAGGTTCTGTAAAATCCTTCTGTAACAACTCATACTATATTTTGAGGGACTGAGGAACCTCAGTGTTCTCCCACTGAAAACACTGGAACATTCTAACAATAGAGAAACCCCCACAGGGAGAATCAGAAATCTGAGGACAAAACCCTGAATATGTCCCTGCATCCTCCTGTTCAGACTTAGAATCTTGTGTCTCTTCAGGAAAGGAGGCATCCCACTTTATTTTACTGGAAACTGCTTTACAAGAAGGATCAATAGCCTGAATCAAACCCTGATCCAGTCCCTGTAAACTACTCCTAACGAAAGAAATTTGAGGAGGAGTAGATATATGCTTGATTTTCTGTTTCATTTTGATAGGAAAAATGGGGCCAGCTGTGTTACTCATGGCAGCAGCTGCTTCCCCAGACTTGGGCACAGCATTCTGACATAACAGGAAAACCTTCACTGTTCCCTCTCAAGGGGCCAACAAGAGTGTCTCTCTCTTACCCACTGAGGGGACCATAACACCCATATAGGAGTCCATAGTTCCTGTAAGTGCTACACCAGAGAGATCCAGAGTAAAAGATGAGTGGTCTGAGGTACAACAAATGGCCTCAACAGAGTCACCCACCTGTGGCTTAGGCAAATTGCTAGCCTGCTGTGGTGACAAAGGCTGTTTGTTTAACTTTTTGATTTTGTGGCTGGAGGAAGGGCTGACATGGGACTGACAATCTCTTCCATGCTTAAGCTGAAAATGGTCCGCTGTCCTGGGGGAAACAAGCAACAAATGCCGGTAAAACTACTAGTCTACAAATGTTACTTTATTGACAGAAAAAAACACAGTAAAAAAGACTTTCAAACAGCCCCCAGTGGAAAAATATACACAATTTTTCCACAGACAATATTTCATATCAGTTAGTTAAGACTACTTTTAAACTGACAGAAACAAAGGATGCTCCATTTAAAAGTACATTACAGTCTCGATACAATCCATTAAAATACAACACTCCTAGCTTTAAAATAACTTTTCTGAAGAGGAACATAATAAAACATTGGTAAAAAATAAGAAAATGGAAGCCCCCCCCCCCCAAGGGAACTTATCTGTCCAGCTAAGGAAACCACAAGCCAACCTTCGATCCTTGCATGCCTCAGAGCAGTGTACTCTTTGGCAGAAGGAAAGCACTGAAAGGCTTCTCACTCAAACTTGTCTTTACTCAACTCAGCTGCTTGACAGTTTGGGCACATGGAAGGTGCCCCAAAGCTTTGGAAGTGGACAGGCCATTATATCCTTGGAGGGCTATAACCCTTATAGCTAAGGCTACTGCAGTAGTGATCATTATGAAAAACATCTTGGTTTATATATACTGGTGTACCCACATGTAACTTCAGAATTGGGATCTGAAAGATAAAGTGTGCAGATGATGTTTCCAGACTGATATGAGGTACCACTGAATTTAATCTTATGTGAAGTCTGGCTAACGGAATCATGGTAATCACAGAGGCCATAAAAGTCAAAAATTCTGAGAAATTTAAATTTCCTGACAGACATCTGAGACCAGCAGAAAACTCACGAAGAATTTTTTGTCCAGTTCTGTATTTTTTCCCCAGGAAGTATCCAGAGAGGAATCCAGAAGATATCACAGAAAAAAAAAAATATTCTGTGAAAAGGAAAGACGGATGATTTCTGTTCATTCACCTGAAACCTCAAACTGAGAAGGAGTTGCTTGACAAATGTCTGATAGTCAGAATCTGAAAATATAAGGTTACCATCAAAATTATAGAAAAAAGAGAATGCTTTGAGGTCAGTAGCACTCACTGGAGCAGACACTTTATAAATACCAGTGGTGTAGTAAAACCACCAAATTAAGACATAGTATAAATACACCAGATGCAAAGTACTTTACAAAAACAATATGACTTCCTTAAAAGATGAAATGTAAATGTATAAGTCTTAGGACTAATATGACCATGACACTGAAGTGAGGAATGCCAGTAGCAAGGTCTGCAGGAATAATACATCAAACTTAGAAACTTTGAAAAATAGTAGAAAATAGATATCAGTAATACTGAATAACATGTTCTGTCTTCCTATTGACCAGAAGGATCCCGCAATAAAATCTTATGTCCATAAGATCTGAGGGAACTAATTCTATGACTCTTGAAACAAGCTTTGTTCCAAAACAGGTGTAAACAAGGAAAACAAGTTATGCATGTTAGATTCTTGCTGTCTGCTTTCGTCCTCCTCAACGTATGTGTATTTGGATCAATACTGATCTGACTTTCATCCTCTCACAGACTTTGAATCCAAGGCTTAGACTTCTCCCCTTACCTATACATTCCCTCCTAGCACTAAATTACGAATTACCTCAGATCAAGTTTGCCTGCTGTTGATAAATAATACACCCCCCCCCCCCAAACAGGGAATATTCACAGAAGATGCATAGAGGTACTCCTGAGAAACAGATCATAAGGGTATAATGACCAGTCTCCCAACAAATCATTGCAGTCACTGCAGAACCATGAAAATATGAAGAGAGATATGGAAATGGGGTGGAGGGAAGAAAGTTGAGGACAGAAGCAGATAACACTGATATATTGTTATGGCCAGTACATAACTTTTGTATCCAATATTGTCTCTTCCATCCATCTTCAGCCTGTGGGACAGTGTCCCCAACTACCCCAAACCTTGAGCAGTCTCATGATAGGATGTAGACTGCAAGTCTAATTTGCAGTGAGGTATGAAGGTGCGAACATTAGACCCAAAAAGCTACTGCATGAATGTCATCAATTGGTACTATGGAGAAAAAGGCATAAGAAATGCACTCAGGCAGCCATCTTGAAAAAGTTACTTTCAAAACTCCCTTAATCTAGCAGCAGCGAAGGGCATAAACAATGTGTTAGTCTTTCTAATATTCCTAGCTCGGTGCAAATAAAATCCAAGCTTCCAGTGCACACCCAAAAGATGTAGCATGTACTCTCCCAGAGACAGATTGATGGCTTATTTCAGAGAATATTCTGAGGCTACCTGGGATGGAATGTCTGGTTCTAGTTCCAGTTCTAGAACTGGTGTGGAGGCTATGTTGGCAAACCATGAACCTTCCATGGAGTAAGTTGTTTTTGGTAGTGGATATCGGTTCTAGGAGGCCCACAATGAACCTTCTAGGAACTAGAACTGGACATTCCACCGGATGCACCTGGAACTAAAACCAGACATTCCATCAGAGGCACAAAATATTGAGGAACAAAAAGAAACTTTCCACAAACTTGACTAAGTCCTTTTCAGGACTCAGACTTGGACCTCCAGGAGTAATAACTATTCCAGTAAGAGTGTTCTTCCGTCCAGATTTTTTCCCACCACACAAGTGGGTTACACTCCAACAGGAAGCGGATACCACCCACTATTGCATTGCCTCACTCAACTATTGTTCTGCTAGAAGGTTCATTGTTGGCCTCCTAGAACCGAGGGTTCAGAATCAAAGGAGTGTCCACAATGTATGGTTGAAGAAAGGGGAACCAGACTTGAAGAGGCCAGTGTGGAGCAATCAGAATTATTCTGATTCCCAAGGATTGCGCTTTCTGAATTACCCTTGACAGCAAAGGAAACAGAGGGAAAGCATAAAGCAATCCGGAGGGCCAATCATGGACCAGAGCGTCCCTGGGTGACTCCCCCTGTGGGGGGATCAGAGTGAAGTAGTTGCTGCATTTGGCATTGAGGGGGCTGGCAAAAAGGTCGCAGCAAGGCTGACCCCATTTGCTGAAGATTCGTTCTACAATTAGACAATTCAGGGACCACTCGTAAGGCATGAGAATAGCTCTGCTTACCCTGTCCGTAATCACGTTGGACTTCCCCGGAATGTGCGATGCCACCACAAAATGTTGGGAAGTTACTGCCCACTGCCACACTCGCATGGCCTCTCTGCACAGGGGGTAATACCTGGTTCCCCCTTGCTTGTTTAGATACCACACTACCAACATGTTGTCTGAGTGTATTGCAATCGTCCCTAGAGGTAGAAACCTCTGAAGTGCCTGCAACACAAGTAGCACCGCTCTCATCTCTAGGACGTTGATATGCAGATGTATCTCGTGATCTTGCCACGTGCCATGGACTATCCTGCCAAGATAATGCCCCCCCACCCCATCTGGGAGGCGCTAGAAGGGCCAACATGATTGTTGCTGCCATGGTCCCCAGAAGTTGGAGAACCCATCTCGCCTTCACTTTCCTCATGGGCATCAGGATGTGTATTTGTTGTTGTAAGATTCTGATCCTCTCCTGCAGTAAAAATGCTCACATTTGAATGGTGTCTAACTCTGCGCCTATAAAGGTGACATGCTGCTAGGGCAACAAGGCAGATTTTTCCCAATTTAGTGTTATGCCCAACTGTTGACAAAGAGTGATGGAAGCGTCCCTGGTTTGGATTAGCTGATGCCTGGTGGGGGGCGGTAAGGAGCCAGTCGTCCAGATACGGAAACACCTGGAATCCCTGACATCTCAAGTGAGCCATCACCACTGCCATACACTTGGTGAACACCCTGGGGGCTGTGGTGAGACCAAAGGGCAATGCTCAAAACTGGAAATGACTGGCTCCCAGCTGGAAGCGTAGGTGACTCCTGGATGTCCTGTCCATCTTTACATGGTAGTAAGCATCCTTGAGGTCGATGGAGCACATCCATACCTCCTCTCCCTACAATGGGAGAATCGATTGTAGTGTGACCATACAGAACTTGGACTTCTGTACATAGTTGTTTAGTTGGCTGAGATCTAATATGGGTCTCAGGTCCCCTGTTCTTTTCGGCACCAAAAAGAATCTTGAGTAAGTCCCTAATCCGATCTGGTCTGAGGGGACACTCTGGATGGCTCCTTTTTCTAGCAGCTTTGAAACCTCTAAGGCTGCTTGATCCCTTTGACTGGGTGGAACGTCTGGGATATTTCTGATTGATGGGGGGTATGATATGAATGGAATGAGGTAACCTCCAGAAATTATTCGTAATACCCACCGGTCCTGGGTGATGCTTTTCCAGGCTTCCGGATATAACGAAATTCGACCCCCGACTGGCTCCGGATAAGCACAGCTGGGCACTCCCTCAGGAACGAGAGTAGGGAGAGCGCAAAAGGAATCGCAGTCTCCTGAATTGCGGGGGCCCCCTCTGCCTCTTGGGCAGCATCTCCCTGAATAACCTCCCCCTCCTCTGCCTCTGGAGGGGGACTCTCCTTGTGCAGCAGGAAAAAACTTCTGTGATTTCTTGAACCACATTTTCCCACCCCGCTGGGCCTTGGGGTAAGGCCTAGAAGGAAGGGAAAAATGGACCCCTATGGCAGACAGGGTCTTTCCCTCTTGCTTGCACCTGGTGAGGGTGTCTTTCACTTTGGTTCCGAACAAGGAAGAACCGTCAAAGGGGGCGTCAGTGAAGGAAGACTTGAAGGCCTCTGCAAAGTGACACAGGCACAGCCAGGCTTGCCTCCTAAGGGCGACTCCTGAGCTTGCTGCCCTACTCGCTCCCTCGGCTGCATACGAAATGAGCCGCATGGAGGAGTTGACAATGGAGTTGAGGGTAGACACCTGGGCATTAACCGTCTGGGCCACTGCCTCAGGGACGTTACCCACAAGAGTATCTCCTAACTCTTTGAGGAGATCTCTCTGGAGCCAAGTGAAATGAGACTGATAATTCAGTGACCATAAGGTAAAGGTTGCTGATGAGAGGGTATGCTTCCTGTACCAGTCCATGGTCCTAGACTCCTTGTTAGGAAGATGGACGGAGGAAGAAATCACTGCTACTTCCTTCTGAGTGGCCACCGCCACCACCATGGCATCTACAGGGACTCTTTGGACAAGAACTCCTTACCCTGGGGAGCAGAAAGAAACTTGTTGGGGCACCTGGGTACGGGCTCCACAGAATCAGGGTTTTCCCACACCCTTCGACAAATTAAATCAAGGAGCTCATCGAAGGGTGGGGACACCCAGGAGGTGGAGGGCTGAGCACCAAAGGCCTTAAGGAAGACCGACTCCTCCTCGGAAGGGGTTTTGGATGGCCAGTCACCTCTTTGCTTCAGTATCTCCAGGATGTCGGAGAAGGAAACATCATCAGAGGATGACTTGGGGGACCCCTCCGATTCCTCAAGGTCAGTATCAGAAGTGAGGGACTCATCCTAGGAGTCTATGTGCTTCCTCTTGCACGTCTTCTTTCTAGGGGGCTCCTTAGGCACAAACTCTGAAGGACCCTCAGAAAGTTGGGGACCACTTGTGGGGGTATCCCTAGGCCTTGGTACTCTGCTGTCCCTGGACAGGTGATGGTCAGAGGCTCTCACCGGAGTGGTAGGAGACAGAGTGACTGAACCACCTGATGTAGTTGACGATCTGGCCGGCGCAGTCTGCATGGCCTCAAAGACTGGTCCCCCCGAGTTCGAGGACTGGCCAGCCTCCGAGACCATGGCGGGAGTCAGAATTCCCCGAGCTGAGGCACCAAGAGGGAGGCTCGGAACTGAAATATGTCCCGAGATCTCCCCCTCGGGCCTGACTGAAGAATCCCAAGTCCCGAACCCCGAGGACAGAGCCGATGGGGTCGGAGATGATGTCAGCACCGATAGAGCCGGAGGGGCCATTGGAACCGGACTAGCAACATCACGCGGCACGGAACACTCTGGCTCCAAAGACAGAGATGCACTCGGAGGAGGAATGGTTGAAGCAGGGGTCGGGACGGGCACCGGAGCTGAATGGACCGGAGCCGAAAACAATTTTGCCAAAACCAGTGACTGGAGGAGCCTCTGGACCACCCTATCAACATCCATATCCGAAAGAGTTCTGGAGGATTTGGAGGCCAGGGAGGGGGATCGAGATCTCCTCTCAGGAGAAGCTGGTCTGAGACTGGGCGATCGGCTCCGAAGAGGTTCCAATATAACCGGAGCCGACTCCGGTTCCATCACCACCGACACTTCCTGCGGCCCCGAGGACAGTGGAGCCAAGGAGGTCGATGCAATTTATTGAATTTCTCTGGAGGCTCCGATGAAACTGATGGAGCCGGAGATCTCTTTTTAGACTTAGATGATTTAGACTTAGCGCTGGGAGAAGAATCTAAAGCCTCTTCGAAAGAGGGTTTCAAAAGTCCCTTTAAGATCAGCTTATTCTTTATCTCTTGGAGCACTCTGGGACTGAATGCATGGCAAAAACTGCAGGATTCCTGCAGATGAATGGCTCCTAGGCAATAGACGCAAATAGAATGCCCATCGGTGATGGACATTTTGTTCCCACATTTTGAGCACTTTTTGAAACCGGAAGGTTTGTGTTCTTTGGAGTCTTTAGACATAATCACCAGACAAAACCCAACAACGCGACCTAAGAGAAAATCTGACAGGAAAACTCACAGACACTCAACACCACAAAAAACGCGGGAATCAGACAAGCTTGAAAACGTACACGCACTCTAGTGACACACACTGAAACCAACTATGCCAAAAACCTCTAACTAAAATGGTTAATGACTACAAGGGTTGAAGAACCGACAATCAAACCTCTAATTTAAATGGTTTGACAGACAGAAGGAAAGGTCTAGGTCCTCTAACTGAAACTGGCCTAGCCCGAGGGAACAGTTATCGGGATACCACAAACACGCACACTACCAAAATGCTAAACAACACTAAGGACAATAGCTATGAAAATAGCTTTTTGTTTTAGAGCAATAAATTTTCTCAAGATAAGAAAAAAAAGGTTCTTAGTAACAGCCAAGAGCGAGACCACGTCCGAGCTACATGAGCGGCAAATGAGATCTGGGGATATGGAGCAGTGCACCATGGGATACCTGCTTAGCCCAGCCAATAGAAGACTTTGAGCTAGAAAAGTTTGGCCGAACCCACGGGTAAGAATGTAGGTGAGATAGGACTACATAACATCAACTATTCCAGTAAGAGTGTTCTTCCGTCCAAGTCTCTGTGAGCAGGAAAAAATATGTACAACCTGTGTTGAAATCCTGGACAGTAAAACATCATAGGAACTGGATAAATCATGCAGTTAACTTGAAGGCTTCAATGGCTGGGTGAAACACAATATCTGGAGTAGGGTCCAGCATACATGGTGGTTATATCAGAAGAGATTGCAAGAAGGGAAACCACACTTGTCAAGCCAAAAGGGGGCAATAAGGATCACTGTTGCTTTGCTCCACATTGCTTTCTGCAGAAACCTGGGTATGAAAGGAGTGAAAGGATAAGCACAAAGGAGATGCAGGGGCCAGCTCTAGACCAATGTGTCTCTTGGGAACTCCCCTCCCAGGAGATTAGAACAAATAAACACTGCATTTTGTGTTGAGGGGTGGCAAATAAATTGCAGAAAGGTTGAGCCCCAGGAGTTGAAAATCTGCTTTGTCATTAATGAATTGAGGGACAAATTGTGAGGTAGAGGAATTGATCTGCTGATCTTGTCTGATAATAAATTGTACTTACCTGGGATGAGCAGTGCTCTGAATGTCAAAGTGAAGGAGTTCAATAAAACACGGGTAAACAGCGGGAGTAACTATGATTCTCTTAAGGTAGCCAAATGCCCCGTCATCTAATTAGTGATGTGCATGCATGGATGAATGAGATTCCCACTGTCCCTACCAACTATCTAGTGAAACCACAACCAAGCCTCGGCCACTGGTGAAATACCACTACTATTATTGTTTTTTTCACTTACCCAGTGAGGCAGGGGGCAAGCCCCACCGGGGCTCTCGCTTCTGACTCCATGTGCCCAGGAGTCCAGACGCAACCCACTCTGGGGACAGTGTCATGTGGGGAGCTTGACTGGGGTGGTACACCTGTCAAAGAGTAACACGGGTGTCCTAAGGTTAGCTCAGGGATGACAGAAACCCCTCATAGAGCAGAAGGGCAAAAGCTCGGTTTATCTTGATTTTCAATAGGAATACAGACCATGAAAGCGAGGCCTCATGATCCTTCTGGCTTTTTGGGTTTTAAACAGGAAGTGTCAGAAAAGTTACCACAGGGATAACTGGCTTGTGGTGCCCAAGCATTCATACTGACATCACTTTTTGATCCTTCAATGTTGGCTCTTCCTATCATTCCAGAATTCACCAAGTGTTGGATTGTTCACCCCCTAATAAGGAACGTGAGCTGGGATTAGAACATAGTGAGGCAGGTTAGTTTTACCATACTGATGATGTTTTGTTGTAATAGTAATCCTGCTCAGTATGAGAGGAACCACAGTTTCAGATATTTGGTGTACGACAGTACCAGACTAGACTCAATCACAACAGGGTCTTCTTTACATTGTCATGTAAAGACTGACAAGAGGGATGAAACTGATGGAAGCTGCCATCAAGTTTATAAGGTGTAGAGCAGACCTTGCTGGTGGTTTTTGATGGGAGAGTACAGACAATTCTTGATGTCAAAGGGAGAGGATTCTTGATTCCAAAAATATGGCCATGTGTAGCTGGGTGTCCAGATGGGCACTAATGAACTCTACTGTTTGGACTGGCTGCATCTATGACTTTGTGAGGCTGACATTTATCTCCAACTGGAAACAAAGGTGGAGCAAGAAGTTACTGGCTTGCATAAGAAGATTCCTACCGGGAGTGATGACGAGTCAGTCATCCAGATATGGGAACACTCAGAACCCCTGCAGTCTGGGATGAGCTGCAACCATTGCCATGCATTTGGTAAACACTCATGAGATTGTATTGAGAAGAAAGGGCACCACTCTGAACTGGAAGTGCTTGGCTCCCAGCTGAAAGAGGAGGAACTTCCTGGAGGATCTGTCCATTTTTGTATGCTAAGACATGTCCTGGAGGTATATCAAAAGCACAACCAATTGTCCTTATTTAATAATGTTAGGATGGACTGTATCATGACTATATGGAATTTTGTCTGTTTTACATACTGATTCAAGTGGCTGAGACACAAAATAGGCCTGAGGTCCCCATTTTTCTTTGGCACCAAAAAGAACCTTGAGTAGTCTCTGACCTTTGCTAGTCTTGTGGGACCTGCTGGATGATTTATCTAGAAGCTTTTTCATTTCTTGTGCTGCTGCTTTCTGTTGTGTGGATGAGACATCAAAGTTTTCTTGAATAAGGGAGGTGACAAAGAAACAGACTTGTATAGCCTCTGGTTATTATTCTGTGCTCTCATACATCTTGGATGATGGATGCACAGGCCAAATGGCACAGAGACAAGTGCACCTTGACTACCGGCTGAGTGCAACCACATCTAGTTCTTTCCATGCCTATCACAATGTTAGGCAACGGTTCAGTAGCGCTGATAAAGCCTGCCAGAGAAAGGACCCTGAAAAGTCGTGATTCTGCAGTCCACCTCTACCATGGGGGTGGCATCCATTATGATCATTCCTCCTCTCCTTCTAGGGGTCTATCACTAAAAGTGCCCACAGCAAAGCCTTAAGATAAGCTAAACCACAATTTCTTATCTCCTTTTTGGTTTCCACACAAAGTCCACTGAAGGGTAGAAAATCATATTCCAGTGACAGACAAGGTTTTGCCCTCTTGCTTAGGCACATTCTTTTAACTTTGTGTCCAATTAATGTGGATCCATCATAGGCAGAATTAATGTCTGACATCTTGAAGTGTTTCATGAAGTCACAGAGACGCATCCAGGTGTGCTGTTGAACAGCTGTTCCGGTGCCTTCTGCTCACCTTGTGCCATTAGCTATGTTAAAAATAAGATATATAGTCATGTTTGACAGGGATTAGAGGATAGCTAACTGCGTACTGAATGATTTTCTATCTTTCACAGACAAGGACCCAGAAAGGGGCTTGGATAGTTCTTTAGTCAAATGCTTCTGAAAACATGCAACATTGACTAAGTAATTCAGATCCCTGAGAGTAAAAGTCACTCAAGAATATATCAGCTTGCCAAACCTGTCCAATTCCCAAGACTTCTTGTTAGAAGGATAGACAGTAAAGCTCTCCTCAGTGAGCTCTTTCTTGGTAGCCACCACTACCACTGTAGAATCTACAGTGGGACCCTTCCTCCAGAAGGACCTATCTTAAGGAAAAAGAGAATTTTGTTAGGTTTTTGTGGGATAAGTTCAACCCCATCCAGTTCTTTCCATGCCCACCATGATGCCAGGTCAAACAGTCCATCAGCAGGAAGGACCATTCAAGAGGTAGACTGGGCAGCCCCAAAAGCCTCAGGAAATACAGATTTCTCCTGGGAGGAGGCATCAGTGGAACACCAACCCTTTTTGTCTGTGTAGTTCAAGGATCTAATCAAAGGTGAGATCTTCAATGGGGGACCTAGCGTAATCAGTATCTTCACTGAGGGACTCCTGAGGGGAGTCCAGATGCCTCCATTTGCATGTATGCTTTTGGTAGCTGTCTGCAATGGGATGCTCTGGGGTAAACTCTGAAGAATTTAGAGAGTCCAGAATGTGGACTTCTTGAGACTCTAAGTGCTGGCTGCCCTAATATGACAGGAAATGAGGACAAGGAACCCAAACAACTCTGTGGAGGGAGAGATCTGCACATGGAAGAGAAGCCTGCTCTCTTGCCTGTGAGAACACTGTCTTGAAGGCCTCAAATGACAATGTTGAGATAGGTCCTGATGCCACCTCTGTAGGATCCTGAAAAGGTCAAGTTCCAAAAATCCATCTGACAAGGCTCAGAAGCTGATGCCAAAGCCAAGCTGTGAAGAGCTGAAGTGCTGACAGGAAGAGACAGATCTAAAAGTTTCAGTGTCAATACCCCAATCACACAATGCTGGTTCCACCCCCTCAAATCAGAGGCACTCACAGTCATATGGGGCAGAGAAATTGTCAGGGTTGATAAAGTCCAGTCCTTCCAATCTGACATGGGCACTCCCAGAGGTGTAATCAAATCCAGGTGCCGCTAACCCTAAGGTTGGACCGGGGAAGGAATAACAATCACAGGGGAGGAAGGGACAAGTCCTGAGCCTCCAACAAAGGTCAGTGACAGGAAAACCCTCATCTGAATCTGGATCCTCAGAAACTTCCTCATCATTCTGTCAAGATCTGTCTTGGAATGGCTCCTGGAGAACTGCGCTGATGAAATGACATGAAAAGGGTTTTGACACCCTCTAGAAAGATCTTTCTTCTAGAAAAGGTGATCCAAGCCAGAAGTTAACCAGTTTTGGGAATAATCTGGGCCCTGGGAATAGAAAAGTGGCAGATCTATGCCTGACAGGCTTCAAACCCAAGTCCGGATACAATGACTTGGGAAATTTCTGAGTCAAACATGATGGACCCAATCAGTCTGGAGACAATTTCTGGTGGAGTTCTCCCCTTTACCATTATCATAGATTTTCTTGGACAGAAGAAGATGATGATGATGACTGGGAAGAGGGAACTTCTCCCACTTTGGCAGGGAAGAGACCCCTAAGCACAAGTTCATTACACCTTTCAGTGATAGCTCTGGCTCTAAAAGCAGCACAGACAGAGCAGTCTTCACCTAGATGCAAGTCCTCTAAACAATGCACACACATTGCTTGGGCATCCTGATTGGGGATGTTATACCCATAGATGATACCTTTTTTATATATTTGAGGTTGTATCCATCATCCTTTTACCAATAATGAAACAAAACCCTAAGACCAGCAACAAAAATATTAAACAGCAAAATATTAAACTACAACAGCAACAATACCACACAATACTACTGTAAAAATAGGATACAGTCTCAAATATATACAGACAAAGCCCAAACAACTATCCAAAAAAAAAAAAAGAAAGAAAGAAAGGACTGAAGCTACCCTAACTGAATGCCATTTTTTTGGGGGGGGGGGGGTAGGAAGGAGAAACCAGAAGTAAAACATCCTCAAAAGGAAAGAATATAAAAAGTCACTTATTTGACACCAACAAAAACCTTAAAAAGCATTTAGTCAAGAGATCTGCATATGTAGCAATCAAGCAGCAAACAAGATCTGAGGTAATTTAGTGTTAGGAAGGGAATTATGGTTAAGGGGAGGAACCAGAGCCTTGCATCCAAAGTCTTAGATTCGCTAAGTCAAACCCATATGGATCTGAAGACTCTCACGTGGAGGATGGTAGGCTGACATGCAGTACCCAGTTGTCTGAAATAATCTGATGCCACCAAGAAAGATGCAGACCTGGATGGAGGGATAAATTGCCAGGGTGGAAAGATAGGGGGGGGGACAGTACTGACTAAATGAATTGTCAAAGTACCTTACCTTGCTAAATAGAGCTCCTTATCAATGCTTTTTTAAACCTATTTATAAGCACATTCCTGCTAAAAATACAATATGAAAAAGGCAGCAAAGACAGAAAAAAAGAGTATTTAAGTACCTCAACAACAGAAGGGTCAAGCAGAACCTTTTTGTCAAGAGAAGAATTAAAAAATATATCTATTTAACATACTCTCACAACTGACCCAGAAGCAACAGTCCTGGAAGAATGTTGCATAAGAAGCAAATGCAATTAAAGAATATCATGATTTCTTCATCTTTAAGATAGAAAGGAATCTCTGTTAAACAATTAACTTTATCATGTTCTCAAATAAAATCAGTAAAAGTTTTGACATATGAACTTGACAGTTCAAAATTCTGAAAGTTAAGGAAGCAGACAAACTTTTCATTCCAAATTTAACAAGAGCATTCTCTTTCAAAACAGAGGAAATGGAGATAGTCTTAGCAATGTGTTTAAAAGAAGAAATTTTAGATGTGGAAATAACTGCAGAATCTAATTAGGATTAGAAAACAGAACTTTTTGAGCCTGAGTAGACTATTTAGGAACAGGAGGGTGACTGAGAGATATGCTGTAAGTTGTTAAAAATGTTTCTTCAGGGAGCATGGCCAAGCTGGTGATCAGTCAGCACACTGAAATTTTGATCAGCTTCTTTTTAAACAAACTGACGCGATTTTTCTATAAACTGTATGTATTTTCCTTTGGGCATACAGTTCTGATATACTAGTTAACTCTTAAAAGTTTTTTTTTATTTAAGAAAAATTACATTTTTATGATTTTCCTTTAACAATATTCCTGTTAGTAGATATTAGCCAGTTTTGCTACAATTAGCCACTCTAAGTCCAGTTCTCTAGAGAATTCAATGAAGAAAGAATTACAATCTATCTTAAGCAGTATACAGGATCTTTCTGTTAAAATGGACAGGGTAGAATTTAAAATGGACAATATAAAGGAAGATTGTATGAAGCAAATGGAAGTTTTGAGAGAAGTCATAAAATAACAGCCACTGCAGATTTATTCAGTACAAGAAGCAGTAAATAACAGATGGGAGAGTGAAAACCATGTTGAATTTCTTCTTAAACACGATAACCTGATTTTGGAGAAAATATAAGATCCTGAGTCTAGATCTAGGAGAAATGACATCAGAATCTATGGAATACTGGAGAAAGAGGAAGGAGATAATATGTTACAGTTTTTAAATAATTGGTTGCTTAAACTTCTGAATCTACCTGAGGTTCTCTCATTTGGTATCAAAAGGGCTCACAGATCCCTTTCTAATTCATCACTAAAAAATAATCCACAGTCACGAAGATCAGTAATTGTTAAATTTCTCTCTAGCCAGGACAAGGATCTGAAGACTGTTTCAGCTAATTCTCCAATAAAAATAAAAGACAATATCATTATATTTGACAATGTTTATTTCTCTTCCATGATGACAAAAAGAAAAGCTTGTATCCTTTTTACTAAAAATCTAAAGAAAATTAACAGTAAGCCTCATTTTATTTTTCCAGCAGAAATTAGTTTATTTATTTTTTTTTACCAGGAGGGCAAAAGAGTAAACTGTTTGACAAAATTTAGGAAATGGACTGGTCTTTGTCTATCCTAAAGAGATAAGGAACTAGGAATGGATGGACTTTAAAAGAAAAGAACAGTAAAAAACTCAGAGATAAATAACTGATAAATATTGGACTTAATTTTAATATATGTTTATAGGAATGTTTTCCCTTCTTTCCTACAGATGGTTATCATCTTTCTTAAGGTAAACTTGTTTATTTATGCTAATGGTTTCTTTTAATTTAGATGGATATTTATTTCTTAAAATTTCATTGATTAACAAGTATATGCTATAACAGTGGGATAGTGAATGTGAATGAATGAGATCACATTTTGTTAATGAGATCATAATCTTATTTAGTCATTTATTAGTGCTTTAAATATTTTGATTATGATTATAATATATAGGACTGGCTTCAGGTATTGTTATATGGTTTTGGATTATAATATTTGCAAGTAGTGTTCTTTATTTAGTGCTAGTTTTGTTTTCTTATTGTATTAACAGCTACTTTTAAGCCATTTTCATAAAAAAAATTAGATAGCTTTAATCTTAAATAAGTTAGTATTCAGATATTTGAGGTTTGAATGTTTTATAGAAGTATTTTGCTTTTCTTCTGTGATTTTGTATGTGTGTTTGACAAACTATGTTATTAATGGCTTTCTTTATCTAACTGTTGTTCGCACGACTCGGTCACAAGCGTTTTTGTTTTAAAATAAACTTATAAGATGTTGCTTTTCCTACTTGAAGTTCAGTGATATTAATTTTAGCTCCTATAAGCTGTCATGAACATTTATTGACTCACAAAGGCTATCAGGTTCTACAAAGAGTTGTGTTGGAAGTTGGAAATTAAATTTTTGACCTTTGACTCTACAGACAACAGGAAATACTGAGTTTAGAATATTGAGATGATCAACGGAGACAGCAACAGCAAAGGGAATGGAAAAGAACACTGAACTTGTTTGAAAAGAACTTTAAAGAAAATTAGTCTTTTTTTCTTTATGGAAATAAAAAAAAATTATTTGCCAAAGCTTTTTCAAAGACTCTTCAGTCATGTTCTAGGCAAATGGTAGTAAAAGTAAGATAAAATTATATAAAAATAATATAAACAAAATATGTTTGCATTTCTAGGCCCAGTACAGGACATGAAAAGAATATTTGGCTTACAGGCACAATAGCTAAAAGAGAGATACTGTGCTATGGACATAAATAATATTATTAAAATAGGAATACACAATGCTAATTAAGAGTTAAGAAAACTAGAAAATACATTTATGAAAAAGCAATGAACAGAGTACTCTATGAGATGAGAGATTAAACCATTTCTGTTTTCCATGACTTTGCCAATGTGACTTATTACTAAAGGTTTAAGAGTGATGGTTGTCTTGTCATATGTATTAGGGTATTGTGATGATGCAAATACTACTTTTGACTGTATTATCAAAGCTGAAGATAACAGAAGCAATACAGGGTCTATATTACGCTGTCGAAAGGGCTATTCATTGAATGCCCTTTCACCGACATGTAAACACCGAACTACCAAAACTTTGAACGGCCACATAAGCAAATTTTTTTCCCAGGGGAAAAATTGCTTGGCCAACAACAAAGAAAACAAACTGTTACGCCCTACAAAGTGTGTCCCCCACACACCCCCAACTAAATATACCAATTCTGAGATGGCACTACAGTGGAGGAAAGGACAAATTCCCGACGACGGCCAATCGTTTTTTTCCCCGGGAAAAAATTTGCTTATGTGGCCATTTGAAGTTTGGTAGTTTGGTGTTTATATATTGATGAAAGGGTGTTCAATGAACAGCCCTTTTGACAACGTGAATGGAACCCGCAATACAGAGGCTCTAGAAAGTAATCTGAGCATATGGTCACCATTTCTTTTTAAAATTACTGCCACTGGTTTGAGTGATATAGTGGATATAATTAGTGCTCAAGTAACTAGGTAGATTACCCAAATGTGAACTGCACTATGGCATTATTGTAAGATGGGCTAGTTCAGATAGTGTCAAATGCATATTAGTATATGTATATTTCCTATACAAATAACATGTTCATTAAAAAATGTAAATCCTTCCAGATATTAAAGTATTAAATTGAGTCTCTGACCAGCAAATGGTTCAAAGTTGAGGAGGGGGTGTATGTAATGGGAGGAAAAAATTGCCAAAGGTTCATTTGCCAAAATGCTTTTCTGATGTAGCATAAGCATTCTTCTATAAGTTATTTCCTGACTATTATAGTTACATGTTTTTTTTAAGAAAGCTAAAAACTAACTAAGGTTTGTGGTTTACTTCTGGAAGTGCATGTTATTAAGTATGTTTAACTTATTTACTCTGCCTAGTATAACTTTATTCATTGCTATATGACTGCATTCTACTGGTATTATCCAGAGGCAGCTTATTTTGCCATATCACTTACATAAAGGAAATGAGATAAGTTTTATATTTTAGTACAAGATGTGGCTTTGTATCTGATTGTGGAGGTCACTGTGCTCAACATATTGGAATGCATATGAAAAGTACTACACTAGTTTTGTAGTGTAATTTTTCTCTTACCTTGGGGATTGTTGTTTTGCTGATTAAAAGTTAAGTTCTATTGGATGTAGCCTTCAGTATCCTTGACATGAGGTCTGTCTGTGGCCATTCCTCATGGAAATAAATGAGAAAGTTTACTGTGCTTGTAGATTTAAATACTGTGGTTAGTAATTTCTCTACCCAACGACACCTCACATGAGTTATGTTCTTTGGGTAGCTGTTACACTGTTTAGTCTTTTTCTAACTGTTTAGTCTTTTTCTAACAAAAGCCATAGAGGATGGTGGTGTAGGAGAAACCAACGACATGTGTGCTTACATGTGATATGGTTTGTGTAGACATATGCTTAGATATGATGTTTGCTTACACATTTGCCGAAACACATTTGATTTAATATGGTTGTATTTGTTTAGAATTGCTTACTTAGAAATATTGTTATAGTTTATTGCTGAATGACTCTGAATGTCATTTAATGGTTGTACTAGATTTAAATAGAAGCTTGCAAACTGCTTAGCTGAGATAGTTGATAAGGAAACGCAACTATATGTTTACATTTCATGATTTTGCAAATATCATTTACCTGTGATTCTAATTGTACATAGATAAGCTTTTAATGGAAATAGCATAAGGAGTTAAAAAGCCTGATTAATTTACTTTGAAGTTAATGGCAAATGCTTAATACAGTTTTGATAATCCTTACATAGATATTTAATGTACGTTTAATAGTTATTAGTTAGGGACATATATTACATGTTTAATAGTGATAGAATAGTTATATTATACTGAAGTTTGCTTTTGAAAAAAGATATATAATATGAGTGTGCTGTATATTCTAATATATAGTAACAACAATGAAGCAAAAGGATACTGGAACAACACACAGCTTGATATCCAAATAGGCATCCACCATGAATAAAGAAATATAAAAGCTTTTATTCATGAATGAACAGGAAAGCGCTTTCACCCACATAGGGCTTCATCAGACCATGAAAAATCACTATGAATCAACTCAATTTATACTGAAAATGGAGGGAAAACCAAAATCAATTAATTCTTAAAGATACATAGTGAAAAACTATACAAATCCCATAGTGCATAAACATATATAAAAACATACAAGAGACATACCCATAACTAATCATGTACACATCTAAAACAACAAAATATAAATGCATATCTAAAATAACGAAATATGTAAAAAATATATTAAAAAAACTATGTAATACATATAAAATATATATCTGTATAAAAACATATATATATATATATATATATATATATATATATATATATAGATAGATATATATATATATATATATATATATATATATATATATATATATATATAGGAATATACTAATGCTATAATACAAATTTCAGGTCCTCAGTCCCCTGGATTTTAAAATGAGTTTGAGGGATACTTTATCATTCAATCCAGGGTACTGGTCCGCCCTAAGTTTCACAATCCATATAGCCTCATGTGTTTCAGTTACATTCCTAATGTCTCCCCCACGTAAGTTAGGATGGATCACTTCCATGACCATAAATTTAAACCAGTGGTTCTCATCAGTATCCAGTATGTGTTTAGAAAGTGCATTTATCGTGGACTTCATCCTAACTTGATACAAGTGTTCACGTACCCTGTCTCTTAAGCATCTATCCGTCTTACCCACATAGAATATATGACAGGAGATACAGTATGCAAGATAGACCACATGTTTTGTCTTACAACTAGCAGAAACTCTAAATTGAAACCTGAAGTTAGTCAGGGGGTGTATGAATGCACTATCTGTATCTATATAATTGCAGAAATTGCACTGATTACATGGAAAGGTACCCACATTCCCGGGCTCAACAGCCCCATAATTGATTCTAGGATAACATGAAAGTCTTCTCCAATTGGGTTTATTCTTGTATACAAATTGTGGGGTTTCACCAACAAAGTTCTTGATGTCTGGATCTAACACAAGAACTCCCCAGTGCTTCCTAATTACATCTTTAAGTAATCCTACATCCTCAGTGTAGAACATAGGTACCCTAACAACTGCAGGCTTATCCACCGGACCTGGCTCCACATTCCCTGCAATATCTGAAAAATATGGTGTAGCTACACCCTTTCTGAGATCAGTAAGGTGGGCCATCCCACCCCTCAATTTCTCTAGTGCCATAACCTCTGGCACCCAGCCTAGATCGCAACTCATCCAATTCCTTCCTATAACCACCATCAGTAGGGTTATACCAAGACACCCTAACAGCTTGACCTTTAACTACATTTGCAAATACATACCTTGGATCCATGCTATACCTATGTAAAAGGGCATTACAGTGGCATAACGTCCTGTGAACACCTGTATTGATTAAACCACTATCCAGCCTCTCAACATAAACATCTAAAAATGATATTCTATGAGGTGAACATTCATAACTAAACTTCAAATAGTCATAGGAGTTATTGGTCTGTTCAAAAAAGCATAAAAATTCATCTTGGGTGCCTCTCCAAAAAAAAACAAATCATCCACAAAATGCCTATAATAAAGGACATGATTTATGAAACCATCAGACTGAAACAAAATCTCCCTTTCCCAAGCAGCCATAAAAAGGTAGGCATAGCTATTGGCACATGATGTGGCCATAGCTATGCCATCTCGCTGTAAATAAAATTCTGTGCCAAACATAAAAAAGTTATTCTCCAAGACCACTTCTAAGAAAAGACATAACAAATCAGTGAAGGACCTACTATATTCTATGGTCAGAGTTAGATACTCATGCACCTTCTCAACCCCTTCTCTGTTGGGAATAATGGTAAAGAGGGACTCAACGTCCATCGTAACAAATATATATTCTGAGTCCAAGGGTACTGTCTTCATAGAAGCATATAAATCTAATAGAAACTGCTTGGTGTCCCTTTTAACATCAACTTCTGGTCGTAACATTCTCTCAATATACAAAGAAAAGGATTCTGTAGACCACCCCCTCCCCGAGACAATAGGTCTCATGGGTGGGAGCATAGCATTTTTATGAATCTTCGGCAACCCCTGAATAACAGGATTAATAGGTTCTTCAACAACAAGATATTTATAGAGTTCATCAGTAATTATATGACTCTTAACTAAATTCTCTAACATATCATTAATCCTGCAAATGTGGGAATGTATAGATGTCAAATCAGTACTAATATAATACCTCTCATCACCAAGCATATTTCTCATAGATTCATTATAAAACTCAGTATCCATTATAACAATGGAACCACCCTTGTCCGCTGGTCTAATTCTAATTGTATCATCCAACCTTAGACCATTAAGTGCTTTCCTTTGTACATATATAAGATTACCTCCTTTGGTCCTCCGATTCTGACCCATAGGTTTGAGTGCATACATGTCATTCTTAACTAACTTACCAAATGCTGCAACCAGGGGGTGTACACTAGGTATATAAGTACTGGGCTTCCTCAGGCCTCTATCTCTCTCCATAAAAGTTTTGCCCTTGAACTCTATTTTAAGAGACAAATTCCTCAAAAACAACTTAACATCTAGTACTACATCTGTAATGTCACTATCCCTAGAGGGAATGTAAGTCAAACCCTTGGATAATATTTCCTTCTCTGCTTCTGTAAGTATTCATTTGGAAATATTATGAATTAATGTCTCCCTGTAGATTCGCACATCTTCTTCAGTGTATGCTGATTCTGAGACTCGGCCGACAGCTTCCTCTTCTGTTGACCCCTGCTCATGGAATGCATCCTCCCCCCTCTGCATGTTACATCTGTGGGGAAAGGGTGCAGTACACCATTATCCAAATCACCAACCATAACATCAAGATGCATAATTGGGGTATCATGTCCCTTCACATTCCTTCTCACTACCACCTGACCGGATGAAACAGATGGTACAAGATTAACATCAGGTACAGGTCGATCAAATGTGTCATTAACTACTGGGGGAATAGGTGTAACACTACCATTACCTATAGTACTACTATTTATATCACTCTCCATCCTACTGTTGAGGTTGACCAAATCCTCACAAACATTAGTTGCAGCATGAATATCATTTTCTCCCCCAATATTGCCAATTTCAACAAGAGATACATTCTGCACAACATTAGAAGGCAGTCTCTGTTCACTATTAACATCACTACTAGTCCCAACAACACAATTGGATTCCACTCTAATCGAGCGGTCAGTCCTAGGCCATGTGAAGACATGACCAAGTTGAAAGTCTGTACTGTCCCTCTTCAGCTTGTTTTTCTTTTGCTCTAGCAGCCTTTTCTCAAACAAACAAACATTGTCCAATATTGGATCAATCATTCTGTCAACAGCAGTAACCAGAAAGCATTCATACAACTGCTGTTGTTGTTTCTCTATATTATTATGCAAAGCAGCCTCTTCAGGTAAAAAAATGCTCGTTCAATAATTTCATGTAATTGAGGCTTACCTCGATGTTAAGTTGTTGCCACTTGTACAACAAAACGGGATAAAGTGTACCCGTCGTGGGCATCTTGAGGACTTGAAGCCCTCTCGGTATTATCCTACGCTGTATGCAGACCTCAAAATGATAACATTGTGTCTGCAGCCTTTTAAGTTTCAGTAAATCAGCTTCTAACCTCTCAGAAGCTGAACGCAGTTCTCCTTGATTGAAGCCAACATCTGTCTCTTCATGTACGTCATCCCCCGATGCTACTTCATACAAAAGCAGCGGGTTAGCCTCGCAGGAAAGCAGTTCACAAACCAAATCTTGTTCAGAACAAATTCCCCTTGATGGGAACATGAGGCTTTACTACTGTCCATGTTGTACTGCAACTCTATATCATTAACCGCATCCTTCCCAGCCATGCCTCTCTGATAGTAGCAGCAGCAGCAAATAAATATTAAGAACAGAAACAACTCACGGAGAGTTAATGTCCCAGTGCCCACCAGCAAGCCAAGTAATAGTAACAACAATGAAGCAACAGGATAATGGAACAACACACAGCTCAATATCCAAATAGGCATCCACCAGACTAGGAATCTAAGACTACACTAAGAAATAAACAAGACTTGCTGGAAGGGCAGGTTTCTACCTCAACATATTCCCAGTTTATAAGTTACCATTGAAGGTCAAACAGAGTACTGCCTTGGCTACATTTAAATATAGACTAGATGACTAGACAGGTAGACAAAAATTAATTAAAAGTTATGTTCTTACCATAATTAGTCATCTGTATTGTCTGTTTTCATTCTTCCTCACCATAGGGGTTCAGATTCAATCCTTGAATCTGACTCTGACACTTACTTCAGACTTAGGGTCCAGCCCACGAGCTCCTCCCTATACCCATAATGCTATGCTATATCCCCAAAGCTTCAGATCAAGTTTGCTGCCCAGTACCAGTAGTAGAAACAGAAACAGGAGATGAAGGAGAAAGACAGGGCTCATACCTGGAACTGTTGGTTCAAATACAGTCCGATATAGTCCAATAGATATTTCCAGGAGTCTTGGATGGGCGATGGATGGAAAGGAAGTTGAGGAAGAATGAAAATGGTCAACACAGATGCCTAGTTATGGTAAGAACATAACTTTTAAATATGATGTTGTTCTTCTCATTCTTCCTCAATGTATGGGACAGAGTCTCCAGCTACACTGCTCTTGGGTGACCTTCATGGAAGGATATTCCTGAGCACTGTTGAATCAAAGCAGGCTCTATTTCTAGAAATAATATCTAATTTGTAATGAGAAACAAAGGGATGAGCATTGGACCATGTAGCTGCAGCACAACTTTCATCAATAGCTATCCTGGACCAAAAGGCAAGTGATGTGGCCATGGATCTGTTTGAATGAGCCTTGGCAGGCTTGGGTAATGTTATACCTTTTTGAGAGTAAATCCAGGAAATACAATCTGTTATCCATTTAGCTAGAGTTACTTTGAATACTGGATAACTCAGTCTTTTTGAGGAAAAGGAAACAAAAATTGGTCTGATTTTCGGACTTATTTTGTCATATGAAGATAAAAATGTAACTGTCTGTGAACATCCAGAAGGTGTAGCGTGTAAACTCCTTTGTTGGTAAGATTTGGAAATAAGACTGGTAAATGAATGGATCGGTTAATGTTATTCTCAGAGGTCATGTTAGGTAAAAAGGAAGGGACAGTACATAAGAAGACCATGTCCTTATGAAAAATAATGTATTTAGATTTGGAAGAGAGAGCCGGGAGTTCAGATATTCTCTTTGCAGCCATACTAATACACAAAAAACACTGAGAAATAAATATAATAAGCCAGAGAGTACTCAGAACCTCAAACACTCAGGTAGATGAAAGTTTATTGCTAAGCACTTTCGGTTAGACCTTCTTCAGACAAAGAAACACAGTCAAAGCACTTAATAAATACACATAGTATAAAACAATCAATCAATTGTTCAATTACTAATTTCTAATTTCCCACCTTAAAGGTACATTAAACAACCCCCCCCTCTAATATTTACATAAAAATTAAAATATTTAAATAACATTTATCTATAGAAAGATTTAAGTTTTAAAACACTTGATAAAGCTACAACATCATTAATACCAGGTAATATAGTGACATTTAAATAAATTTGACACCAATATTCTCTGTTTTCCAGTACTACTTTCCAAGGGCCACCCCTTGGACTTTCTCTAACCTGCTCTAAAACCATAAAGCCAAAATTATGGCCATTATATTCCTGGATATGTTTAAACAATGCATTGGTATATTTTGCCTTTCCAATATCGTAATAATGTTCGTAACTCCACTGCCATTTCACCTAAACTCCTCCATGCTTCCACAGGTATGTCATCTGGCCCAACAACCTTTCCATTTTTCATCCTCTTCATAGCTAGCCTTACTTCCTCCTTGCTAATCCATTGCACTTCCTGATTTACTATCCCCACATCACCCAATCTTCTCTCCCTCTCATTCTGTTTTATACTACCTGGTATTAATGATGTTGTAGCTTTATCAAGTATTTTAAAACTTAAAACTTTCTATAGATAAATGTTATTTAAATATTTTAATTTTTATGTCAAATATTGTAGGGGGGTTTGTTTAATGTACCTTTAAGGTGGGAAATTAGTAATTGAACAATTGATTGATTGTTTTATACTGTGTGTATTTATGAAATGCTTTGACTGTGTTTCTTTGTCTGAAGAAGGTTGAAAGGTCGAACCCACAGCTCTTACCAATCTACCTGAGTTTTTGAGTATCTGAGTACTCTCTGGCTTATTATATTTATTCTCTTTGCATTAGTGATGGCTACTAAGAAAACTAAACTGTTTTCCATGACAAAAACTTCAGATCAGATTTAGCTGAAGGCTCTAAGGATTTCTATGTAAAGCCTGGTAGCGCAAGTGTCATGTCCCAAGGTGAAGAGAGATCTCTAACTGGAGGTCTTAAAAGAAAAACTCCTTTCATGAAAGCTTTGCATAGTTTAGAAGCCAGAGAAACATGTCTATTGCCCATATGAAAATTGGAAATAGTCTCCAATTGAAGCTTAATTGAAAAAAAAACTAGCTCCTTCTTCAAATAGCATTGCTAAGAATTGTAGAATCATAGAACTGGGGCAGAAAAGGGATTGATGTCTTTATTCAAAGCCCATATAGAGAATATTTTCCATTTGCTTTGGTATACCTTTTTGGTTGTTTCTTTTTGAGAAGCCAAAATAATATTGCATACAGGGGAAGGAATCATGGGCTGTCTAACTATTACTGGAAGTGGATAAACCATGTAGTTAGTCTTAAGGCTCAAATGTTGGGATGTTGGATCCCTGATGGGTATGACAGGAGATCCAAAGTTGGCTCCAGTATCCATAGGGGGATAGTAAAGATGAGAACATAGAAAAGGAAACCATACCTGCCGAGGCCAGAAGGGGACAATGAGGATCACTGAACTCTTCAGTCTGCTTGCTTTCTGCAAACATTTGTGAATAAGGGGAAGAGGGGGGTAAGCATAAAGGAGACTCAGGAGCCAAGCGTGAATCACAGCATCTCTCAGTGACTCTCCCTGAGGGGGGTTGCAGTGAAGTACCTACTGCACTTGTAGTTGAGGAGAGTGATAAATAGGTCACACCAAGGTCAGCACACCAATGCTGGAAGATCATCTCCTCCACAGATTGATTGAGAGACCACTCATTGGGCATCAGAATGGATCTGCTTAGCTTGTCTGCTAAAACGCTGGTTTTCCCTGGACTGTGTGTTGCAACTAGAAAATGGTCTGAATAAATCGCCCATTCTCAAACTCTCATGGCCTCTCTCCAGAGGGGTTAAGATCAAGTCACTCCTTGTTTGCTGATGTACCAGACTACAGAAGTGTTTTTTGTCTGATCTGCAACAGTCCCAAAAAGGAGAGCATTATGAAAGGCCTACTGTGCTAATAGGACTGCTCTCATCTTCAGGATGTTGATATGCAACTTGGTCTTTTTGTGAGACCATGTACCTTGGACTATTCTTCCCAAGAAATGCTTCCCCACCCCAATTGAGAAGCATCTGTGGTCACTGTTGCCATAGGGGCTGGGGGGGCTAGAAGGATAAAGGGTCTGCCTAGCTGTACACCATGGGACTGCACCCACCAAGTGATGTGTCTTCTGCAAACTGTGGTGAGTCTGACTTGATAGGAAAGGGGTTGGTATAGAATGGACCAGTGCACAGCTAGTGCCCATTGTAGAACTTGCATAAAAAAGCATGCCAAAGGCAGTAATACAATGGCTGCTGCCACTGAACCTAATGCTTGCAGTACTGACCTTGCTGGAGGAGCTGAGTGTGTAAGGAGGAAGTGAACTTGAATCCTTATCATAGATATACAATGCTGAGGCAAGGATAGTCTTTGTTTTGTAGTCTCTAGAAGACTGTCAATGAACACCAGGCTCTGTACTAGATTTATATTTGACTGGGGATGATTTATAGTTATGGCCAAATAATTGCAAATCTGGAACAAATAGTACCTGGCATGTAGAAGTAAATGCTTGGAAGGGCAGTAAGGAGCCAGTCATTTAGTTATGGAAACACATGGAATCATTTTAGTCTCAAGTGAGCTTTCACCACAACCATGCACTTGCTGAACACCCTGGGGGCTGTGGTGATTCCAAACGGCAGGGCTCTGAATTGGTAATGACTGGCTCCCCACTCAAAGCAAAGATGTCTTCTGGATCTCCTATCTATTTTGATATGATAGTATGCATTCAGAATATCTATAAAGCACATCCAAGTGTCCTTGTGAGGAAATGGCAGAATGGACTGGATCGTGACTATTCGGAACTTTGCTTTCTTTACAAATTGATTTAAATTGTTTAGATCCAAAAAAAGTCTTAGGTCCCCTGTTTTTTGGCACTAAAACGAAGTATGAGTAAGTTCAAAATCCTATCTGGTCTGAAGGGACTTCTTGGATGATGCTTTTGTCTAGCAGCTTCAGGATTTCTTATTTTGTTGCCTTCCTCTGACTGGGTGGAAAGTTGGGAAGTTTTTCCTTTTGGAAGGAGGAAGAAGGAAAAATGGTATGCAATAATCCCTGAATATTATCCTTAGCACCAATGTATTTTATATTTGCCCAGGCACCTGGGTGCAAAGACAATCAACCCCCAACTGCCTCCAGAGTTGGCCAGTCAGACAATGCTTCAGGAGTTCTGAAAGGCCTGCTCAAAAAGAATGTTGAAGGCCCTGATTTTGCAGACTTCCTCTGCCTCTAGGGTGATGTCTGCCATTGAAATTTCCGTCTCTGCCTCTGGAGGGACTGTCACCAGGTGGATCTTGGAAAGGACCCTGGATTTGCAGAATCACATCTTCTTGCCATCTCTCTGGTTCCTGAGAAAGGTTCAGTGAGGCATAGAAAACCTGATTCCTACAGCAGACAAAGTCTTTCCCTCTTGATCACTGCGGATCAACATCTCTTTAATTGATAGCCCAAACAGGGATGTGCCATCAAAGGAGGCATTAATAAAAGATGTCTTAAAAGATTCAACAAAATCGCAAAGCCACATCTAGGAATGTCTCCTTATGGCAATGCCAGAAGTGGCAGCCAGTGAGGTGCCTTCAGCAGTGTTACAGATCAACCTCATCAAAGCATTGGATATGGACAAAACAGTGGCCAGCTGAGAGGATGTTCTTTTGAAGTCCTCAGCAGACATGGACTCTGAGAGAGTATTTGAAAGTTCCTTGGTCAAATCTCTCTGAAGTTGAGTGAAATGTGCCAGGTAATTAAGTGAGATCAGGGCAAATGTTGCAGAGGTGGAAACCTCCTTTCCAACCCTGTCCAACACTCTAGATTCTTTCTTAGGCTGATGGAGATTAGCGATCTGTTCTGCTCCTTCCAAGCACAACAAGCAATTAAATCAACATTTGTCACTGGGGGAGGTAAGCCAAGATGTAGTTGGGCCAGAACCAAAAGCCTCCAAAAATACAGATACTTCTGACGAGGGGTTTTGGGAAGACCAACCACCTTTCTGTTTCAGGATTTCTAGAATATCTCCAAAGGAAATGTCTTCAGGTGGTGACCTGGGGGACCCCTCTCCTTCATCAAAATCAGTATCCTCTGTGACAGACTCCAAAGGGGAGTTAATGTGTCACCTTTTAAATGTTATAAATACGAACAGTAAACGGCTGCAGGTGAACCAAGGTGCAAAAAGAAAGAACTAAACCGAATAAAGCACCTGGGTGACACACTATATTATTTGCTGTAATATTATTTATTCAACAAACTAAAAAATAAAATAAAAAGTAGTAAGCGCTTTCACAACCTCACGTTGCTTCATCAGACAACCTAGTATGAATTAATTTCACTTAAATACATACAAATGAGTTCAATAAATCAATCAGTTTAAAACTCAATTAAAATTTAATGCCAAAGTCTGTATGCATTCAAGATAAGCAATGCAATGAAAGCAGCTGCATGAAGGATATCTACATAAAAATATATCTACACAAAAATACAACAGCTTAATCAGACATATATATATATATATATATATATATATATATATATATATATAATATGTATATATATATATATATATATATATATATATATATATATATATAAAACAATAAATAGCAAATATAAAAACAGTGTAAAATGCATACTAAGACCACCTTAACTAACATAACAGTCTATAGCAGCAAAATGAATAAATAAATAAGGCTAAAATCCATATAAGCTATTAAATATGGAAGAAATAGGTAGCAAAATTGCAAATTAGTGTCTGAGGCGCCTTCAGAAAAGGAACTAGTGAAGTGGTACCATTTAGACCTGGATATCTATCTGCATTCAATTTAATTATCCACCTCTGTTCATGTTCTTCAGTGAGGTTTTCTATATCCCCTCCCCTACTATTCCTCTGTATATGCTGTAGGACAAAAAATTTAAATGAATGAGACTGATCTGTATTCATGACATGATTGGCTAAAGCATTAGACTGTTTCTGGTTATTTATGTCCCTCATATGTTCTAAAATTCTCTCTTTGAACATCCTATTGGTTTTGCCTATATAAAACGCTGGGCATTTTAGGCAAAAACCAAAGTAAATGACATCCATACTTCTACAGTCATAGTATTGTTTGGCATGTAATGTAAAATGTCGAGTGGGATGAGTATATTTGTTTCTACTATAAATATACTGGCAGGCACTGCAGTTTCTACATGGAAAGGTACCTTGTCTTTTAGAAAAATTAGTTGTAGTTTGTTTTTCACCATTACAAAGATGTTGCTTCAGCGATATGTTATTCCTGAAACTAAATTTTGGGACCTCAACAATATTTGTAGCTAAGCCAGATACCTCCTGTAACAAATGGCAGTTCTTCTTAACAACATCTATGTACTGATTAATATTACTTGCAAACTGGAATACTACTCTGAAGTCATTTCTTGGAGTTACATCATTTCCAGTTATATCTCTGACAGTGTCATCTGAGCTCATATATGGTCTACATCTCGTGTGCCTTAATTTCCAGGCATCAGAAATGGTCTTATCAATGTCTGTACTAGAATAACCCCTATCTAAAAACTCAATTTTAAGATTTTCCAATGCGTCCATAGCATCTTGATCTCTATTATGTAAACGTAGTGTCCTATATACTTGTCCCTTTAGTACGTTCCTGGGGATGTGTCTAGGGTGCATACTTGATTTATGTAGGCATGTATTCCTTCTTGTTGGTTTAAAATAAATATTGCTCTTAATTTGTCTCAAATGAGATTTAGAAATACTGACATCAAGAAAATTAATTTGTGTGTCAGAAAATTGAAAAGTAAATCTCAAAAAATCAGTTGTTGTTTGACGGTATTCAATAAATCGTGTGATATCTATGCCATTGCCTCTCCATAACATAAAGACATCATCCACAAAATGTACATACCAGAGTACCTGGTCAAAAAATGGATTATGGGCAGAAAGGACATATTGTTCTTCCCAACAAACTAAGGATAGGTTAGCGTAGCTGTTTGGCACAAGAAGTGCCCATAGCCACGCCAACCTTTTGAAGGAAGAACTGGTCGTGAAAAGTAACAATATTATTCTCTAAAATGAGTTCTAATAAGGTACAAATTAATATAATCTTACTATTAGTATAGCTTTTCTCAGCTGTCAGAAACTCTCGTATTCTTTCTATTCCCCATACATTTGGTATGCTAGTAAAAAGAGATTCTATATCCTTTGTAAGAAACACAAATTGTTCATGTTTGTCAATGGTCTCCATTCTGTTATATAAACATTCTAAAAACATTTTAGTGTCTCTAAGAACTGTATGACAATTATCTAAAAAACCATGCAAATTACCCTCTACAAAAATCGAGAGGGGTTCAGTACACCAGCCTGCCTCAAACAATAGGATGCATAGGTGGAACATATAAATCTTTATGAATCTTTGGCAGTCCATATATTCTAGGGACAACTGGTTTATGTACCGTAAAATATTTAAAAAGTGACTCATCAATCAGTCCAGTTATTAACAAATAAAAAACTAGAAAGGAAACCTTGTCAACAATAGCGTTCGCAGCAAATTTAGGAATATCTTGATAAGTGCAGGTATCTAGTAGAAGAATCTTCGTTTGTTTAACGTACAAATCTTTGTCTAACAAGACAATTCTACCACCCTTATCTGCTTGTTTAATAATTAGAGAGTGCAAATTCTTTAATTCAGGTAAAGCTCTATATTCATCAGAAGTCAAGTTATAAAAGGAATAACTATTCAAGTTCAAAGTGCTTAAGTCTCTAAAGGCATTCTCACAAATATCTTAAAA
This sequence comes from Protopterus annectens, assembly GCF_019279795.1. Lineage (NCBI taxonomy): Eukaryota > Metazoa > Chordata > Ceratodontiformes > Protopteridae > Protopterus > Protopterus annectens. The sequence continues at coordinate 774,042,408 of NC_056741.1, read as the reverse complement.
CCTTTGAACACCCAAAGGAGTGGGTGGTATAAAAGTACTAGGTTGCTTATATGTGGAATTCAAATTCTCAGAATTACTTGGAAACAAGCATCTTAATGGCAGGTTCCTCCCAAGCAACTTTAAATCTTTAATGATTTCAGTTAACTCAGCTTTCTTAGCAGGTATAAACGATAGGCCCTTATTTGACAGACTAGTTTGTTCATTACTCAGTATGAATGATGAAATATTTACAACTAAACCTGATACTATATCCTCCTCTTTTTCGAGTAGTGTACAGTCTATCTGATTGTCCTTGAACACCTTCCCTGCATTTGTGCTGCTCCTGGTACGAGCTCTGAATGGCAGGGCTGTTTTCAGGGAGAAATCCCCTTGTTTTGAGTTGTCTAAAAAAATGCTAACTTCATTAGTGTTTTCTTGTATACAGGCTCCAGAAGTACCTGTATTATTTGATGGTGTCCGCTGTTCTGTTGGCCGACTAATTCCCTTGTTTAATTCGGACTTCTCTCTAGTAACGACAGATGCAAAAGAGACTGGCGTCAGTGTCTGAGTCAAAGGTTCAGTATGTTCCGCATTCTCGTACGCCATTACCGTCTTGTCATTCAGATTACCAGAACTAAGTCCGGAAGTAGAAGGATGTGCTACAGGATCCTGTGCGCTGTTGGAGACTGCCCAAATAGAATTAGAGTTCCGTTGATTAGATATATTTATAGATTCTCTAGGCCATGAGAAAACATTATTTTTTGCAAAATCCAATTTGTCCCTATTAAGTTTTGACAACTTGGTATTTTGTAGTTTCTTTTCATATGAAATTATATTTTCTTATAGCTGGCTCATTTTATTTAGAGTAGCTTCGAAGGAAAAGCTTTCATAGTTTTACTTGATAATGTTGTTGTTGTTGTTGTTTGTCTTTCGGCTTTTCCTGGTAAGGGGTCACCACAGCGGAACTCCGGCTTCATTTGTCAGCAACCTATGGGTTATCGGATCAGATCCGAGCTCCAAGCTCCTCCCCCTACCCATAATCCCCTGCCAACCCTGACTGACCTCAGATCAAGTTTGCCCAACAGCAGAAACTGCTATAAAATCATTAATCTCAAGATAAAGTGGGTAAAACCCATGGACCTGAGTATGAAGACATTTGCAAGTGAGGGGGCAGGAGGGAGGGACGGTTGCTGACAAATGAAGTTTACCTACTCAGATGGAACGTTATGGTGAGTACATAACTTCTTAATCTGAAGTAGTTAACTTCATTCGTGCAGCAACCTATGGGACAGAGTCCCCAGCTACCTGAATCTTGGGTGGCCTTCATGGAAGGATGTTCCGGAGCACTGCAGAGCCAAAGGATGCTCTCCCTCTGGAGATAATGTCCAATTTATAGTGATTGATAAAAGTATGAGATGAAGCCCAAGTGGCTGCCGAGCAAATATCATCCAAAGAGACCCTAGCTCTAAAAGTCGCAGAGGTAGAGATAGATCGAGTAGAGTGAGCATGCACTCCCTGAGGTGTGGGCCTGCCCGAACTTTCATATGCTAAAAGGATACACTGTGAAATCCATCTAGACAGTGTGACTTTAGACACAGATTTACCCAAGTTAAATTTGGCAAAGGAGACGAACAGCTGATCGGATTTCCTATGACCAGATGTCCTGTGGATGTAGAAGCGAAGTTGTCTATGCACATCCAATGAGTGTAGTTTGTATTCCCCTTTGTTATGGTAATTAGGAAAAAAGACCGACAGGTTGATGGACTGGTTAATATTTGACTCAGAGGCAACCTTGGGAAGAAAGGAGGGATTGGTCCTGAGGTAAACTCTATCCTTGTGAAAGGTCAAGTATGGAGGTTTTACACAGAGGGCCTGTAGTTCAGAGACCATTCGAGCCGAGGTGATAGCGACAAGAAAGGCCGTTTTCCATGACAAGAATTTAAGATCTACAGAAGCTGCAGGCTCAAATGGGGGAGCTGTCAAGGCCTGAAGCCCCAGCATTAAATCCCAAGGAGGGACTATATCCTTCACTAGAGGTCTGAGAAGAAAGGTGCCCTTCAAAGAGGTCTTACACAATTTCGTGGTGATCAAAGGGCCCAATTAATTTCCCACGTGATAATGAGAGGTAGCTGCTAGTTGAACTTTGACTGTGGAGGAGCTAGCCCCCTGATGAAACAGTCCTGACAGAAAGTCTAATACAGCGGGCAAAGGAGCTGTAAAAGGATCCAAATTTTTATGCTCCAAATGGAGAAATGTTTCCATTTGCTGCTATAGATCTTTCTAGTAGAAGGCTTGTGCGCTGCTACTAGAATGGTTTTAACTGGGGAAGAGATAATGGGAGTCCTGGCTATGAGTGGAACTGGAGCAGCCAAGCTGTGAGCTTGAGGTTGTCCAGATTCGGGACTGGGAGATCTAGGGGGTGGGATATTAGATCCGGACGGGGATCCAGAATCCAAGGAGGATTCACCAGATGAGACCAAAGGTAAGGGAACCAGGTTTGACGAGGCCGAAATGGGGCAATGAGGATAATCCTGCTCCCCAACTGACTGGCTTTCTGGAGAAACTTCAGCATTAGAGGAAGAGGAGGGTGAGCATAAAGAAGACCGGGAGGCCAAGCATGCACCAGAGTGTCTCTCGGGGGTTCCCCGGAGGGGGAAATGAGAGCGAAGTAGTCGTAACATTTTGTGTTCGAGGGACAGGCAAAGAGATCGCAACAGGGTTGACCCCATTTGGTGAAGATCCAATTCGCTATCTCGGGATTCAGAGACCACTCGTATGGTAACAGGATGGTGTGACTTAGTTTGTCCGCTAGGATGTTGGACCTTCCCGGAATGTGCATTGCTATGAGAAAGCGGTTGGTGGAGATCGCCCATTCCCACACCCTCATGGCCTCTCGACAGAGTGGGTAAGACCTGGTTCCCCCCTGTTTGTTGATGTACCAGACAACCGACATATTGTCCGTCTGAATCACAATCGTTCCTACAGGAAGAAGGTCCTGAAGTGCTTGCAACGCTAACAGCACTGCCCTCATCTCTAGGACATTGATATGCAGTAAGGTCTCCGTGAGGTCCCATGTGCCTTGGACTGTCCTGCCTGAACAATGCCCTCCCCACCTGAGGCGGGAGGCATCCGTGGTCACTGTGGCTAGTGGAGGGGTCATAGAAAAGGGGCGTCCTTGCTGGAGGTCCGGAGATTGGAGCCACCATAGGAGGGCCCTCTTGCAAGCCCTGCTGAATGGAACGGGATGGCTCAGAGGATAGTGAAGAAAGGACCACTGGACCTGAAGGGTCCATTGTAAGACTCTCATGTTCAAACGTGCCATTGGCAATAGGTTGATTGCTGCCGCCATCGAGCCAAGAGCCCTCAGGAACAATTCTGCTGGGGGAGCTGGAGATTGCAGAATGGCCTGCACGTTTAGCCTCAGGGATAGTAGACGGTCTGTGGTCAAGAAAGCTAGGAGTTTGTTTGTGTCCAATCTGACCCCTATGAAGTCTATAGTCTGAGACAGAGTAAGAGACAACTTCTCTATGTTGATAGTGATCCCCAGCCTGGGAGCTAGACAAAGAAATTAGTTTCTGGCTGCACAGAGTAGATGCCTTGTCGAGGCGGTCAGGAGTCAGTCGTCCAGGTACAGGAAGACCTGAATTCCCTGGAGCCTCAGGTGGGCCGCTATCACTGCTAACACTTTGGTGAACACCCTGGGGGCTGTGGTGAGACCAAAGGGGAGGACCCTGAATTGGAAATGATTGGCTCCCAGACGGAAGCGGAGGAACCTCCTGGATCGCCTGTCCATCAGAATGTGGCAGTACACATCCTTGAGGTCTATAGAGCACATCCAATCATTCTCCTGCAAAAGAGGGAGAATGGATTGAAGAGTGACCATGTGGAACTTCTCTTTGGTTACAGACAGGTTCAGGGAAGAGAGGTCGAGGATTGGTCTTAAGTCCCCCATCTTTTTTGGCACCAAGAAGAACCTGGAGTAAAACCCGGACCCGCACTGGTCAGGGGGACATATTAGATGGCTCTTTTTTCCAGCAAATGTTGGATTTCTATTGCTGCGGCCTCCCTCTGATCGGGTGGGACATCGGGGAGGTATCTGGGGCTGCGTGGGTAATGAGAAAAGGGAATTAGATATCCTCTGGATATGATGTGAAGCACCCAGTGGTCTGTCGTGATGGACTCCTAAGCTGCTGGGTTCCTCGAGAAATACCCCCCGACTGCCTCCAGAGTGGAGCAGTCGGGCAATCCCTCAGGGATGTTGCGTGGGTTGGTCTGAGAAGGGTTCTCTGGATCCAAGTTCCGCGGGCCCCCTCTGCCTCTAGGGTGGTGTCCACCTTGCCGTCCTCTGCCGCGGAAGGGCTGGGAGTCCGGAGCTGGATGGGACTGTTGCGACTTCCGGAACCACATCTTCTTCTGTCCCTTTTGGTTCTTAGAGAAGGACTTCTGGGGTGCAGAGAAGCGGACTCCGATGGAAGACAACATCTTCCCATCCTTTTCGCTCTGGACCAAGGTATCTCGCACGGTTTTGCTGAAGAGGGCAGAACCATCAAAAGGGGCATTAGCGAAAGATGCCTTAAAGGGTTCCGCAAAATCACAGTGCCGGAGCCAGGCCTGACGTCTCATAACGAGGCCCACTACGCCGGCTCTAGCGGCTCCTTCCATGGCATGAGACAGAAGCCACATAGAGGTGTTAGATATGGATCGTAGAGTGGCCATCCGGGTGGAGTGCAATTGTTTGTCCTCCGCCGACATGGACTCGGGGGGCGACGCAGCGTACTCTTCGATAAGGTCCCGCTGCAGTCGGAGCACTTGTGCCATGTAGTTCAGTGACCTCACAGAGAAGGTAGCCGAACTAAACACCTGCTTCCCTAGGCGGTCCATCGACCGAGTCTCCTTGCTTGGGGGATGAACCGAGGGACTCTCCTGAGCAAGTTCCCTCTTGGTGGCTGCCGCCACCAACATGGCATCTACAGGGGGACCCTTTCTCCAGTGGGACTTGTCAGAGGGTGGGCTAAGAATCTTGTCCGGGTGCTTGGGGACTGGCTCCACAGTGTCCGGCTCCTTCCACGCCCTGGTAGTAATCAGGTCTACCAGGGGGTCGGCCGGAGGGGACACCCAAGAGGTAGACGGACCTGCTTCAAATGCCTCCAGGAACACGGATTCGTCCGAGGTAGGCTTTGGGGCAGACCACCCCCCCCTTTATTCTGTGCATCTCCATGATGTCACCAAATGAGACATCTTCGGGGGGTGATCTTGGGGAGCCTTCCCCTTCCTCCAAATCCGTGTCCTCAGTCAAGGACACAGGGGAGTCCAGGTGCCTCCTCTTGCACCTTCGCTTGTGAGGAACCTCCTCGGGGGTGCTGTCCAAGGAGGTCTCACCAGCAACATCTTGTTCCAATGGAACTACCTGGGACGTCAAAGCAGGCTGTCCCTGGGGCCGGGTGATGGAAGTCGGGCCCAACTGAGAAGAGTGCAGGGTGGAGCCGTGGCAAGGGCCGGGGGCCTGGAATCTCTCGACAGGACCCTTTCCACCACGTCGAATGCCGAGTGAGAGCTGCTTTCTCTGGGATCCGAAAGCAGACTCTCCCTCGGATCCGACGGATGGATCGGAGCCGGTGCTGAAACGATCGGATCCAACAGACCAGCATGCTCCGACCTGGATGGAGCTGAAAGCATACCAATACTGCCAGATCCGAAGCTCAGCCCTCAGCTCCGAGAGCTCAGATCCGAAGAAAATGGACCCGACAGACTCGAGGGAAGTGTCGGCACCGAAGTACCCGAGACTATCGGCTCCGATACACCCCCGGCTCCAAGGCTGCCCGGCTCTGAAGACTCCGAACCCGGGAAGCGGGATGGAGAAGGAGCTATCGGGGCAAAGAAAGGGGTCGAGCTCCCCCCCCAGATGGGGGGGAGGCAGCAGCCCTCCCATCTGCAGTTGGGCCTGGAGGAATCTTCTCATCATCCGGTCCAAATCTGCATCCGTGAGACTTCTGGTAGATCTCGACGAGGCCACCGAGGCGGGGCGGGAGTGTCGCCTCGATGACCTCGAAAGAGATTGGGTTTCCTCCTCCTCAGGACCGGTGAGAAGCACGGGGACCGGATCTGAGAAGGAGGAGACCCAGAAGACCTAGAGGGAGAAGACCGCTTAGCCAGGAGGGCCGAAGCGGAGGCCTCGGCCCGCCGCTTGTGGTGCTTCTCCCTCTTCCTTTCTTTCCTAGCCTCCCTCTCCTCTGAGCCTAAGGCGGGAGGTTGAGTCCCGGCCGGGGGGAGGGAAGCAGGAGTGGCAGCCGCTGCAGCCGCTGCGGGAGCCACAGAAGGACCGGAGGTAGAAGCCGAATCCGGAGGCAGAAGACCCGCCAGAATCAGCTTAGACCTCCGGTCCTTAAGTGCCCTGGGGTTGAACGCTGCACAAATGGTACAACCAGAGGACAGGTGTTCAACCCCAAGGCACAATACACACCGAGTGTGGCCATCCGCTGGGGACAGCTTATGGCCACACTCGGTGCACTTAGAAAACATCACCTTTGGGGCCTCAGACATACTATAGAGGGTAAGCCACACACTAGGCCCCAAACACACACACACAACCCTGACAGAACCACGAAGGAGGGGGAGGTTAAATAGAAACAAAATAATTTAACTAAGAGAGCTTTTGGTTAGGAAAAAAGGAACCTAAACACACACTCACACCAAAGGTTAAAGAAAAGTGGTAGAAAAGTTAAATTTTTCTCACAAGAGAACGAATACGCCTGGAACTCTGGATCAAGCTGCAGAAGTAAACCACGGCAAACTAGATCTGGGGTCAGTCAGGGCTGGCAGGGGATTATGGGTAGGGGGAGGATCTTGGAGCTCGGATCTAAAGCTGTTGAAAACTGCCGGCTCAGATCCGAGGTTGGATCTGATTACCCATAGGTTGCTGCACAAATGAGGTTAACTACTTCAGATTCATAGTTTTACTTGATAATAATGTTCTTTGTGCTTAATTGTTGACATGGATAGGTACCTTAATATCCTACTAATTTAGAAACATTATTATAGTTTTACTTGATAATAATGCTTCTAAATTAGTAGGATATTAAGGTACCTCTCCATGTCAACAATTAAGCACAAAGAATTTTTTATTAAACTTTACAAGTTACAAATTAAGGATAATACAATCAGAATGCATAAACTACTGTCCTACTAATAGCTACATGCAACTTCTAATAGAGTTTGTCAGCAAAAATAGCCTGCAACAGATTATGATCCTTAAAAATGGGCAACAATGTCCATGACGTAGTGCTAACAAGTCTTGGGTCATCATGTTTCCTATCTGGTGTTAGCCCCTCTCTAGTAGTTTTTGATGAAGGGAATATATTTTAAAATAAGATGAGTCAGTATCACCAACAATAAATTTATTTTCTTGTATTTTTCAAAGAAGAATTAAACCAGAAAGAATATCCTTTCCAAACAGGATTGGGACACATTCCTTGGCACCCTAGATTTAAACATACTTGATGATACTGATAATTTATATAAGTAATCAAAAACTATGCTTAAACATATTCCTAACAGACATAAATGTATGAAATAATTAAAAAAATAATAAGCACATATGGTGAAGCTACAAAGTCAGCAACAAATGCAATTATCTAGAACAGGCTACATAAATAATTTGTTATTAAAGATGAAGGGCAATAACACACTCTTCTACCACTATGTTACATAACTTGAAGGGTGATAACAGGAGTGCAGCATTTTATATGTTGACACCGTGATCTCCAGTCTTGTAGAAATATTAAATATTCTAGAAAATAAATGTTATGCCAATTCCCAAATCTGTCAAAATCAACTGCCTTTTTTTGAGATTAGTCCTATAAAGAATCCTACCTTCTTCCCATACTTCATTCCCCCTTCTCACTTGGCTCTGTTTCACCTTATGTAAGCACATTGCTTTTAACTTTTGAAAAGTAATGACTAATACGGTAACTTTTAGAAATGCTGCACCATCCCTCTTATGTGCAGTCTTTACAAAACCCCTCCTACCTTCCTACATTTGTTATTCTTCACTCCTTTCCAGTCTGACTTCCAGAAGTCTTATTCTATCACTTCCCTTTCTTGTTTCTTTGAATCCAACAAGAGGGGTGAGGCAAATAGCTTTTTGTGCCTTGCATTATGTCTAACTATCCCAAAGAATGAACAGTCCCAATCACCACTAGCTTTACCGCTGTTGCTTGACTACTTATCTATCAGTCTAGCTTTAATTTATTGAAAAATAGCAAATAAAATCAGCAAAACTGGATTATGCAGGAATACATTCTGGACCATTAGTCAGTTCATTTTTCAATATGCTGCTCAGCTCATTGATGTTTGCCAGCATGAATAAGGATGGTGACATTTTGTTTCCCTAGTGCCAGCTCTTTGCTGCTGCATTCAGTGTAAAAACTACTTTGAAAGTGTCCAGCACTGACTCTGAGCAAATCAGTGAACGATGAATACCAGTTAAATGGTCTCTGCTAACATATGTGGGAAATAAAGCTTATATTTCTGTACACTGGCCAGCAGCTTTGACGACCACCATGGTCAAAAATGGAAGTTAAGTACTTACCATAAGAATAGATCCCTGTTGTTTGTCTCCATTTGGTTCAACCTGTGTGTTATTGGATCTGACTCAGATCAGATGCCCACCAAATCCTCTAGACTTTAAATTTCTGGGCTCCGTGTCCCCTACCCACATTCCCCTGCTCCACAGCAGATACCTCAGATCAAATTTGCCCCTCCTTAAACTAGCTCTAAATTATCTTTCTCACAAAAAGGAAAAGGACAAAGGAGTCCAAGATAAGGACTGCAATCGAGCCTCCCCTACTCAGTCATCTTACGCACCAAGACTAGCTAAAATGGCGAGAGGTAGGAGGAAGGGAAGGGTGAACGAGATGGAGACAGGTAATACAGATTTATCATTATGGTAACTACATAACTTTCACACCTGATGTTGTCTTCTTCATCAGGCTTCAACTTGCTGGAACAGAGTCCCCAGCCATGTAAAAATCCCCAGGAGGATCTATGCAAGGATATTCTGCAACACGAAGGAGCCAAAGGAAGCTAGGGACCTAGACTTGAATGTCCAGCTTGCAGTGAGAAACAAAGATATGATGGCCCACCCAAGTAGCTGCTGAACAATCATCATGCAAGGAAGTTCTGGAAAAGAAGGCCATAGAAGTTGCCACAGATCTAGTACACTAACCCTTAGGTTTACCCATGCAAAGTCTTGCCTCTCAAGGTATACACAAAGGAAATACAGACTACCAGCCATTTGGATAACATCACTTTAGACACAGATCTGCCTGATCTGTATTTCGAAAAGGAAACAAACAGCTGACTGGATTTTCTAGAAGCTTTTGTCCTGTCCAAGTAAAATCTCAATTGTCTATGTACATCCAAACAATGCAGAAAGTATTCACCCTTGTTTCAAGCATCAGGAAAAAACACAGGAAGATGAATAGAAACATTCAAATTACTCTCAGAGGCTATCTTGGGAAGAAAGAAAGGACTGGTGTGGAATAAAATCCTGCCTTCATGAAACACCAGACAGAACAGTATCTAGAGCTTGTAGCTCACAAATTCTCCTAGTCTAGGTAACAGCCACCAGGAACAAGGCTTTCCAAGATATCAGTTTCAGGTATGGAGTAGCAAAAAGTTTGAAAGAAGGGCCTGCAAGGACTTGCAGCATGAAAGGTAAATCCTAAGGAGGAGCAGGATCCCAAATAGAGGACACAGAAGAAATGTGCCTTTGAGAAACTCCTTGGAGACCCCTACTAACATGAAATTTAGAAATGGTTTTCAGTTGTTTCGTGATTATAGAAAAAGTACAGCCATACTTCCTGCATTAAACAATTCAGACAGAAATTTTAGAACAAATTCTAAGGGATCAGAAAAGGAGTCAAACCCTTGAGATTCTGTGCACATCGCAAAACGATTCCATTTACTTAAATACATTTTCCTGGAAAATAGCTTTGCAGATGAGGACATAATATGTACAATATTATCAGACAGCTTGGGATACCTGGTCATCAAGGGAAATTGGGAAACCATGTGGTTAACAAGAGAGACTGCAGAGTGGGTGGATCAAGACCCATGGGATGAAAAATGAGATCTAGAGTGGGGATCCAGAACCCAAGGAGGGTATTGCAGAAGAGGCCACAGAAAAAGGAACCACACTTGGTGAGGCCAGAAGGAAGCTATGAGGATCACTGTCACTCTGCAATGGCCTGTTCTGTAAAGAAATTTGACAATCAGGGGAACTAGAGGATATGTGTACAGGAGATCTAGGGCCAGGCATACATAACAGCATCTCTGGGTGACTGCTCCTGAGGACAGATTAAGGCATAATAGCTTCTGCATTTGGTGTTGTAGAGAGAAGCAAAAAGGTCACAACACAGAGTTCCCCAGCACTGAAAGATACAAGCTCCAACCTTGGGATTCAGAGACCACATCTGAGGAAAAAGAATATTCCTGTTCAAACTGTCGGCCAGAATGTGGGACCTCCCATGGATGTGGGCTGCAGTCAGAAACTGCTGAGCTGAAATCACCTATTGCCAAACCCTCATGGTCTCTCAACAAAGAAAAAAAAGAATGCGTCTCCCCTCTGCTTTTTCAGGTATGTGACAATGGACAAATTATCTGTCTGGATCAAAATCACACCACTCGGGAAGACATACCGAATGTTGGCCTCCACAGACTACTATTACCTCTGAACCATTCTATCTTTGAAATGCCTCGACCCCACCCAAGAAGGAAGACATCTGTTGTGACCATGGCTAAAGGATGGGGTAGAACAAACAGTCTAAACTGTCTCCCATTGGTCACTAAGGATAACTGTAGCCACCACTGAATCTGATAGTGACACACCTTTGTCATCCTGACAGGAAAGACCACTGGATGAGTCAAAATAGGACCATTTCACTGCAACAGTGCACTGCAGAGCTCTTGTGTGGTGCCTTGCTAAAGGGAATAACCCTACTGAATCTGCTATATGGTCCAAGAGTTTCAAAATCACGTGAGCTGGAGGCTTTGCAAGGGCAAGCATAGATACTGCCTCAGATTGAAGGCCATTTACCCTGGAACGTAGGAGCTTGGCAAGTTGGTTGACAGTATCCTAGTGGCAGCCTATGAATTCTAATATCTGGACTGGTTGTAGACCTGACATTAGATAATTGACAGTTATCCCTAAATGATCATACAACTGGAGTAAAGTATCTCTGCCTGTGATTAGTGATGATCTCATGGGGGCAGTGAGGAGCCAATCATACAGGTATGGAGAGACCTGAAATCCCTGCAGCCAGATCCATGCTGCTCCCAGTGCCATGCACTTGGTAAACACCCGGGGGTGGTGCTGACACCAAATGGCAGGGGTCTGAATTGATAATGATCGGTCCCCAGCCAGAAGTGCAGAAATCCCCTGGAGACCCTATCTTCATAAGATTTTAGGCATCCTTGAGGTCTATTGAGCATATGCAATCATCCTTCCTCAAAAGAGGAAGAATAGACTGTCCCATGACCAGAATTTGGTCTGTTTCACAACAGGATTCAATTTGCTCAAATCTAAAATCAGCCTAAGGTCCTTGTTCTTCTTAATTACCAAAACAAACCTTGAGTAGACCATAGATCCATGTTGGTGTGATGGGACTTCTTAGATGACTCAGTCAGCCAACAGCTTCTGGATATCTACTGCTGTTAACAGTCTCTGATGAGGTGGACTGTCTGGGAGACATTTGTGACTGAGCTTTGGAATTTCTAAAAAAGAGAATGGTATAACATCTGGATATGAATCTTAACACCATCACATCAGAGGTGATGACCTCCCAAGCTTCTAGGTGAAGAGCCAATTGAACCCCAACTGCCTCCAGAATTGGACAGTCAGGCAACCTTTCAGGATCGCTGTAAGGGCCTGCCAGAGAAAGCTCCCCCGAAGAGCTGATTTTGCGGACCTCCCCTACCCCATGGGTGGTGACTATTATAGTTCTCATCTGGCAGGGGAGAACACTCAGAAAGAGCACCCTGGGAAGGCTGCTGTGATTTTCCAAAGAAGAGATGTTTGTCCCCATTCTGATTCCTTGAGAAGGTACATTGAGGGATAGAAAAATGCATTCCTACTGTGGAGAGCATATTCCTATCTCATGCCTAGTAAAAGTGCACTTAATTTTAGACCCAAACAGGGAAAAGCCATTGAAAAGGGGCATAAACAAAAGACACCAAGAAGCAGTCTGTAAAGCTGCACAGCAGCATCCAAGCATGGCATCACATGACGATGCTGGTGTCAACCACTCAAGAATCTCCACTGGTTGTGTTGGAAATGAGCCACGTGGAAACACTGGCAATAAACTGAAGAGTAGACAGCTAAGTCTCCAGTGTCTTTTGAACCTCCTGAAACTGTTGTGCCTTAATATTCGTCAAGACTTCACCTACAAGATCATATTGAAGCCTTGTCAAGTGGGATAATTAGTTGAGTTCTCTCAAGGCGAATGTCAAGGAGGAATACAATCACTTCCTTCGATAGTCCAAAGCCTGAGATTCTCTGTTCAGGGGATGGACCAAGGAATGCACCTTACAGATTTTCTTTCCTGTGGTAGCTGCCATCCACATGATCACATCCATGACTGGACACTTACACCAGTGCAGTTGATCCTTGGGAGGAGTGAGAATTTTGTCAGACTTCTTTGGAATAGGTTCCATCATGTCAGGTTCCTTCCACACCCTCCAAGACACTAGTTCTATAAGCACACCCAGAGGGTGAACCACCCACGGTGTGGATGGGCTCACTACAAAAGCTTCCAAAAATACTGACTCCTCTGTAGAAGGTGCTTTGATGATCCATTCCCATGCTGGCAATGAAGCTCCAATAGATCTTCAAAGTAATCATCATCACGGAATGAATTAGAGGACCCCTCTACATCTTTGAGGTCAGTATCTTTGGAGAAAGACTGTTTGGAGGAGTCAGGGTTCTTCCTCTTGCATTGACTGCTACCTGAGATCTCCTACTCCAGCAAAACCAGATGAGAGTGGGAAGAGAAAGGAAGCCTCACAAGAGGGATGGATTGGAGACCGACCAGCATGGGCTGTCCAGGAGGAGGTGATGTCTGGCTGTAAACACTGATGAGAATGGGGATGGAACACTAGCTGAAGAGGACCAACAAATCTCCTGAGTAGAGAACATCCTCTCCACAACATCAAAGGCAGAGGTGGAAGCTGTACCTTGCCCTGACATTGAGACTAGAACCAAGCTGTTGAATGCCAAAAGTACATGGGGGAGGGATGAAGTCACAGCTGGGACTGTTGAACCTGACCCAGCAACTCCAGCCTTGAGTAAATGGCTCCAAGGTCCACTCAGATCCAACACAGCTGGAGTTGATAGAGATCAAGGTGGTAGCCATAGTTGAGCATGGCCAAGCCATCAGATATGATCCCAAATGTGGAAACATAGCCTGGCCTGAAGATCTCGGATCCACAGGGGCTGGGGGAGAAAACTAGGGTGACAGCGAAGAGGTTCCAGGAAGGGTACCTGGGCCCGAAGAAAGAAGGCCTAATTGCATCTGAGTCTGCAAAAAGGACATAATCAGCTGCACCAAGTCTGAAGCTTTGAAACTGCCTACTGCCATGATGACTAAGTGGGTGAAGCCACTGAACGAGGCTCGAAGGTTTTAGTTTGCATCCACTTGTAGGATCCAAGACAGTGGGACTCAGAACTGGGACAGGGTAGGAGAAGACTCCAGCAAAATCTCTGGTGGAGTGGATAGGGTGAAGGGGGAAGCTGCTTCTCCTGACTGAGTCCTTTTGGCCAAGAAAGGACTTGGCACACAGAGATGGAGCCGGAGCATTGCTCATGGTCAGCACCAGGGGCAATCAGCTATGAGGAATTGGAGCCAGCACCAAACTGCCAAGGCACTCAAAGGTCTTGAGACCTTCTGGTCCAGCAAACCAGGAGATGGTTCAGGCATAAAAACAAAAGAGGATCTCTTATGGTCCCCTCTAGAGGTCTTGGTGTCCTTAGAAGGATGGTGAGACTTGGAGCTGTCCTTTGGAGCTGAAAAGAAGAAGAACCAGCAGGAAGGAGACCTTTCAGGACTAGCTTCACACACCTCTCATTACAGCCCTGGACCTGAACCCCGTACAAACAGACAGGGGAATTGAGGCGGGCAACCTGCAAGCAGTACACACACTTGTGCACATCTTGCAAAGGTAGATTGTGCCCACAAGCAACACATCTTTTGAACCCCTTATCCATGAACAAGGACTAATTATCAAGAGACAGACACATGGCATATCTAAAAGCAAACATTAAGTTAAACTACACACTAACCCTGAAGAACAAACTTACTTACAAGACAAAGAAAGTCAACACAGAAAATAATCTCAAAAGGCAAGAAAACCCTGCCGCAAACTGTACATACACACAAAAAGGCAACAAATCCCAGAAGAACACATACTACCTACCTAAACCTTGCCAACTTATCTTACATATCCTATACCAGATATAACTAAAGAGTAGGGTAAAACACAAAAAATATACCAAAAAGGATACACTGTAGTGGAGCCACAGATTGAGCCTGGAATGGTTGTAAACTTGAACTGAGGTACCTGCTGGGGAGTGGGGAATTGTGGGTAGGGGAGACAGAGTTAATTGATTTGAATGCTACTAGATTTGGCAGGCTTCAGATCTGAGTCAGTTCTGATAACCAACAGGTTGAAGCCAGACAGAGAAGTCATCAGATCCTACTTTATATTAAATAAAAAAGCTTATCCAGCAAAAAGTGACCCAGCAAACAATAGGGAACTCTGCCTCTCATTTTTCTGACAAAAAAAACTCATAGAAAGACTTTGCCAGTGAAATCACTGTCCAATGTTCCAAAAGAAAATGCTTGAGAGGCAGAAAGAAGCACAGGAGTTGACAAGAACCAAAACCATTGAATTTAAAGCAGAGTCTGGTGTTGAGAGATGGAGATGAATAGGAAAAGCACCACAATAAATTGGTGAATAAATGGGAGACTATGAAGCATCTGTCACATTTATCAAATATGGGCTTGCAAGAAAAAAGTAGCCGAGAAAGACTGGACTTTTGTTGACTTCATTAAAGTTGTGGGTGAACTGTAAAGCTTATACGCTACTTTATGTTATTAATGTTTAGAAGGACAATAAAATAGGGGAAAAGTAAATGTAAGTGAAACAAATGCTGCTCTTATTTATATATTTAACATTTGTTTACCTGGAAAGTCCAACTTGGAATGAAGCCAATTTTCAGCAGAGGCCTGGGAAGAAAGACTCCAGATGCATGTCTTTCGAACATGAGAGAAAACCAGAGCACCCAGAGGAAACCCATACAAACACAGGAAGGACATGCAGACTCCACACAGAAGACACCCCAGCTGAGAAGAGAACCAGAAAACCTCTTGCGAGGCAACAATGCAACTGCTGCACCACTGCACCATCCAAATACACTTATTAGTATTAGTATAAACTATTTCATGATATAAACTGCATATAATATATAGTTAAGCAGTATTGTGTACTTTGCAGTCACAAGTATTTTAAATGTGTGGGTAGTCTTTTCAGTGACTGCTGTATCTGTTAAATATAGTAAAATAAATAAGTACTTTTTAGTTGTAAAAATATAGACTTTACAGTCTAACAAGAGAAGAAAAGCTAGACAATAGCAAGTTTAATGTTAAAATGTTGTGATCTTGGGCTTCTATGTTGAGGGTGGGGTGGAAATGTGCACTGATAATATTTTATGTAGAACTGATGTATTTTCTCTTACCTTGCAAGGGTAACTGTCTAGATTAATATCTTTGATGTAAACTATAAACACTTTTTTGTAAGCAATTAGGCTTGAAAAATAAGACAAAATGATAAAAGCCATGAAAAAATGCAAATATATTCGCTTCCTTTTTTCTATTACTAAATGTTCAGTAGGAGTCCAAAAGTCTGTTGCTATGGCAGTTGCACATTCTGTTTTGAGGGAAATTTACAAACATTAATAGCTGACTACTTCTTACATGGAGATAAGCTATATGCAGAAGCAAACAATTAATCTTGATTGTTCTGAGCATAATCTGCTGAGGAAAATGTAAACTTTAAAGGCACAATGGAAAGCGGTTAAGTGAAAACTAAAGTTTGAAAATATGACAAGTGAATAAGGGATAACAGCCTCTCTGGCATCTATAACATTTTAATCTATTCAATACCTCTTTAATACCTAGGACATCCCTGGCTGTTGTGCGCTCCTGGACCCAGCATCTTCAACCTTTTCTTGCTCCCTAATTATTCCCAGCTCTCCAGCTTGCCTTCCTTCCACTTGAGGTTAAGAATTTGACTATCTGGAATCTAAGGACCCTTCCATATCACCTGCTGTCTTATCCCTGTGCTCTTCCAAGAAAGGACGAAAGAAATCTTGCTCCCTAATTATTCCCAGCTCTCCAGCTTGCCTTCCTTCCACTTGAGGTTAAGAATTTGACTATCTGGAATCTAAGGACCCTCCATATCACTTGCTGTCTTATCCCTGTGCTCTTCCAAGAAAGGAAGAAAGAAATCTTGCTCCCTAATTATTCCCAGCTCTCCAGCTTGCCTTCCTTCCACTTGAGGTTAAGAATTTGACTATCTGGAATCTAAGGACTCTTCCATATCACCTGCTGTCTTATCCCTGTACTCTTCCAAGAAAGGAAGAAAGAAAGTATGTGTTCTCCTAATACTGGCAGAAAAGCTGACATTTAATAGTGTATATGTCTTATAGCTTGTAATTGCTAGCTTCTAGCCAGGACTGCCAGCAGCCATACCCTCGTCTGTATCCAGTAGTTAGATTACAGACCCTTAGTCCCTCTATTGTTGCCTCCTTTAGCTGATTCATAGTTAGTATCTAGTCCTTGACCAGCCTTTCCCAGACATTTACTTCTGCTGTAATAACATTCCCTGTCCACTATGTGACACGCTTATCCAGTCCCATCCAATAATCTATCCTTCTATCCTATAATGTACATCTTCTGCTTTCTGCTGCCTATACCTTGCTCCTGTCTTTCCTTCACATATATTTTGCTCTTCTGTAAACACCACTTTCCTCCTCTGAACATTACCACTCTACTTTTATTATTCTCTACTCATCCGCACTTTCACTTACCTGAGCAATTAGCAATCCACTGATTGTTCATCCTGAGCTGTTCCACTCACTTGTCTCTACCCGCTCCATTCGTCCTGTGGGCTCACTCCACTCCCCTACCCTACCCCCAAATCCCACCCCCACTACTCGCACTTTTATCTGTCCAGTAGACTCCTCCCATTCTCTACCACACCAATTACTGGCCTTCTCACCCTTCTCTCCTCCTCCCATCAATTAAAGGCCACTCCCCACACATACCTCCTCCTATCCTCCCATCAATTAAAGCCACTCCCCACACACACTATACTACACCCTACACCCCTTGATCTTTCTCTTTCTTTTACCCTACCTATACTATACCTCCCATACTTCTCTATCTTACATACTTAATCCATTACATTCTGCATTCTCCATTCCTTCAAACACTACAAATCCCTTTCATCACCCTCTTAATTCTAATTCCATTGCACCATACTACCTCCTATACCTCCTCTCCTCTCCCCCCTCTTTTCTGTCCCACCTCTCACCTCTCATTCCACTTTTCACCCCCATGACAACTCACTTCCATACCATATCATCCTCACTACTACAGCCCAATCTTCTCCACTACTTTAAACCAAAGAGCTTACCCAACTCAACAAAACATAACTTTCCTAAAGCTCTGATCTATTGTCCACAACAGACAAAAGGCAAACTAAATCTCCTACTATCTACCTTCTTCATCCACCTATTTTTATCAGGTGATATCCACCCAAACCCTGGACCTAGCACTACTAACAATCTCATCCCCCCAAGAAGTACCAATACCACTAACCTTAAAAGCCTAAAAATAGTTACTCTCAACGCCCAGAGTCTATGAAATAAAGCTACTCTTTTCCATGCCTGGCTTCACCACAGCCTTCCTGCCATTGTAGCCATCTCTGAGACTTGGCTAAAACCTACCATCTCTGACTCAGAAATCCTAACCCCCAGCTTTCAAGCCCTTAGATCTGACCACTTAAACAGAAAAGTTGGAGGAGTAGCCTTGATATTCTCTAATCTACTCCCCATTATTGCATACCCAAACCCCATTCCCCAGTTCTACAATGCAGAACTAGTAATAAGTTTACTACAAATGAATATTCACAAAAGTATCTGCTTCATATCACTTTATATTCCCCCAGGTAACAATACTACCACCCTTGAAGAAATCCTCCACTGGGCATTAACTAACATTAACCTAGAGACCTACATTTTTGGAGATGTTAATATAGATTGGAACAAAATTAATAACCTAAACCCAGCCAGCTCAATTAACTAACTCTATCACTAGACCCAACAAAATCAATCCTCCAGGATCTACACTGGACTGGATCCTAGCTACCCACCCTAACAACATCTTGGACTCAGGCATCCTTCCCGACTCTTTTAGCGACCACCTGCCTGCCTTCATCCACCAAGCAACCCAGTCTCCCCCTCTCCAGCACCAATACCTGCATACACATAACCTAACAAACTTCAACCCTATAACTTTCTCTAATACCCTCAAACAAACTAACTGGAACCATCTAAAAACTCTACCACTTGACAGCACCGTTGAGTCCTTTAACTCTACTTTCCTAAATGTACTTAATTCCCAAGCTCCACCCCGAACTATGTGAGTCAGATCCAAATCCGCCCCATGGTTAACTAGGAAAACCAAAAAATTTATGCAACAGAGAGACAAATGCTGGAAACTTTCTCAGCACAATAAACAACCAGAGACCCTTGTTCAATATAAGCAACTCTGCAACCTTACTAAAAGACATATATCCAAAGACAAACAATCCTACTATATGACACTCCAAGCCAACCACTCCAAAAACCCCAAAGCCCAAACAATTCTGGAAGTCAATTCATTCACTTCCTCAACCCAGGCACCAAAAATAATCCTTGCCCTGACACTACCAGGTCCAATCCGGAAGCTGCCACTCTTTTCAACTCCTTCTTTACTAACTATATAGCTGAACTAAATAAGACCTTCCCAATTAACCCATCCACACAGTTCAGTCACTCTGCCTCAGCCTCTAAACCCAACCCTCCCCCCCACCTTTGAACTTAAACCAATCTCTACCTCATATATAAAAAAAATTCTCAGCAAACTAAAACCTTGCTCTAATGCCCCAGATAACATTTCATCTAAATTCTTACAAATTGCTGCAGATGGAATCACCCTCCCCATTAGTATCCTAATCAACAGATCCATACAGGAATCATATGTCCCCAAGTTGTGGTGTACTGCCTTTATACATCCTCTCCACAAAGGTGGTATAAATAATAATACCTCAAACTTTCGCCCCATAGCCATCCTCTCCCCAATATAAAAATAATGGAAAAATGCTTCCTTACCAAAAACCACCTAATCTCTCAAACCCAACACGGTGTCCATCCTGGCCATAGCACTATAACTGCTCTACTCTCATTCCTAGATATAGTCAACTGTGCTCGTGACACTGGAAAAATAGTTTCAACAGTTCTACTAGATCTCTCCAAGGCTTTTGACACTGTTTCCCATACTCATCTCCTTAGCCACCTTGCTAACCTCAACCTCTCACACAATACACTATCCTGGTTCTCAAGTTACCTATCCAACAGATCTCAAGCTGTAAAATGGAGGAAAGGCACCTCAAACTTCCTTTCTACCCCCACTGGAGTTCACCAAGGTGCCATTCTTGGCCCTATGCTATTTAACATATTTATCAATGACTTCCACTCTGCCATCCCAAATACTAAAATTGTACAATACGCCGATGACTCCACTTTAATTTGCTGTGCCACCAACCTCCCAGAACTTCTATCATACACTCAAACTGGATGCTCCAAAACCACCTATCTCTAAATGCTAACAAATCCAAAATATTATTCCCCCACCCCTCAAAATCCTTCCCTCTTGACAAAAACTCTTTCCAAATTAGAAGCCATAACAATTCAACCATAGAAATTGTTCCCTATGCCAAACTACTTGGGGTCACTATAGATGAAAACCTAAAAATTGACACCCATATTCAACCCAACATCAAGAAAACACATCAAAAACTTGGCCTGCTATACAGAAACATCCACTGTCTCTCTCCTTCTTCTAGACAAACCCTCGCCACTACCTATCTTCTTCCCTCACTAATGTATGGTGCCCCTCTATTAACTAACTTATCTGCCTGCATTTCCTAAAAAATGGAAAGTTGTTATAATAAAATTTCAAAATTCACCATCAAAGCCAAACACTCCTCCCACCATTGCTCTGCCCTCCACTCACTAAACTGGCTAGAACTTCCCAACCTTCTAGACTACCTCCAACTTACCACTGCCCATAGGCTATTATTTAACCCCTCTAAATGTCCTGCACTGCCCAACATCCTACAACCATACACCCCTAACAGACCACTTAGATCTGTTCACCTAAACCTACTCACTGTCCACACACCAAAGCGACTTGCCGGACAGCACCTCCTATCTTTTTCCTTACCCAAAAAATGTAATTCTCTCCCTCTTTCTTTACGAATGACAGAAAACCCTGACAACTTCAAAACCCTGCTCCATTCCTACTTGTTCTCTAATTGGAAGTGCAACTACACTTTCCCCACCTAGCCTTCTACTCTCTACACTAATTGTATTTCCATACTACTCCTATTTCCAACAACTTTGCTCCATGGATTTTACTTATTCTTTACTGTTGTCTTGTGTATATATGTAAATATTGTACATAGTTTGCTTACCTTTTTTTCCCCTCCCTAACATTTATGTTTGTTCTACCATTCTGCCATAACAAGACTCAGATTCTACGTAACCTTTTTAACCAACCATGTCAATATATGACTCATATGCTATGTAACCACTGTACCTCATACTGTCTCTGTATCACAATTTACCAGTATCCATAAAACTTAATATTATCTGTTGTATCTTAATGTATCTGTACCTTTGAATCTTAATTTTAATTTTATCTGTTGTATTTTTATTTTACTATGTAATGTGGAGCTTTTCTTGCCGGCCCTCCACTGAAAACGGGCTCCTGAGCCCAGTGGACCTCCCCGGTCATCAAACTGAAATAAATAAATAAATAAATAGAACAGCATACAATTTAGTTTTATTTAAAGATAGCCCATAAACTTTTTATTTTCTTAGGGCTAAACTAATGTTTCCTGAAAGCATACAAGCTGTTTTTCACAACTGTGAAGGGAAAAAGAGATAAGAAAAGAATAGACAGCAGTTAGTGTAAGTGGAAATGCTTACCATGTGCTTTAGCATGGGTAACCTTAATTTTAAGTTAGGTAATGCATGCGGGTGCAGCTGTTGATATGGGGCAATTGTTCTTATTTGGAGGGTTAAACTTTTAATTATGGAAGGCATACATAGTTGTGTGTGTTTGTTCCATTTACTAAGGTTTTTTGAAAATGCATTTATTTTTTTGTTTGAAGGTTTTCTTTAAATCCAAAAGTCTTGCAAAATGTGAAATAGGTTCAAATGGAGATGAGAAGAAACAACTGTATAAAAGATCAGTCTGTCAAACATTAGTGTGTGCATGTAACACTAAAGTTGGAAATACACATTAAAAAATGACATTTATAATAGGTGGGATCAACAACTTTTTCTCATCATGGCTATGTTATCCATATTATTATGGAATATACAGGTATAGACAAAAGGAAACAGTAACAAATTATATTAAGAAATGCAGAAGTGGATAGTAATGCTATAGGAGACACATTTGGAAAGAAATAAGCATGCAAATTTGACAAAAAAAGTATTTCAGGACGGATATTCTGCAGAATATCAAGGACAAAGGAAAGAGTGAGTAATTATACTAACTGAAAGAGGGGCCCCCATGGTGACAGAAGAGGGGGAAAAAAATAATGGTAGACTTGTGGTTGTAAGGGGCTACTGTCAAGACAGGAGGATTACTCTGGCATGTATTTTTATTGCACCAAAAACTGATTACGGAGCTTAGGATCTTTTGGGAGAAATAATCAGTTTTCAGCAGAGAATATCACTTATAGGTAGGGAATGGAATTTGATTTGCAATATTGAGGATTTATCAGGGGGACCTAGAAGAGAATATATAACAAAAGGGTAGATTTCTGAAGAAATTTATGAAAATACTTGGTATAAGGATGTGAACGCAGCAGTAAGACATAATTTACATATTGTTCTCCAAGGTATAATAACTGGACTAGACTAGAGAGAAATTATCTATCACAGGAACATGTGCATTTGATTGACAGCTTTGACATACGTCCACTACTGTTTCAGATTATGCACCAATAAAAAACAAGATAGAAACACAGGGCAATGAAGTAAAAATGAGACACCAGCATTTTCTCATCTACCTTTTAAAAAGAGAGGAATGTATGGCGTAGGTAGTAGAAATTATTCAAGAGTTATTATAGAAGATAGAAATATCTTCAGAAGTTGTAGCTAGCAAGTGGGATAAAATGAAAACAAACTTTGAAAATAGGATAGGAATAAAAGAAAAATATATTGTTAAGAAGTAATAGGAATTACTTAGGTGGTTGACAATGGCTGAAGTATTACAGAATAAGGGGAATCTCACAGAAGAAGAAGCTCTACTGCAGAGTATTAAAGAGAAAATAAGGGGTATCTGGATAACATGCAAGATATTAGAAAGTTTGCTGTTAAGCAGCACTATTTTGATAATAACTCAACAGCACTAAAACCTTTAGCACAATTTTAGGCAACCAAAAGTAGAAAGGGTTGTTGACAAAGTTAGGGACCCTATAACAAGAAAAATAAGCACAGATCCTGTAGAAAAAAACAGTGACATTTCTGAAATTTTTGGAAAATTTGTATAAAGCAGAGAAGAGGGAAATAAAAGAGCACAAATGGAAATATTTATGGAGGACTTAATTATGCCTAGGTTAGAGGAATATAAGGCTCAACAACTAACAGTTAAGATAAGAGGAGATAAAAACTGTGATGTACAATCAATCCTCAGAAAAGTGTCGAGGAACAGATGGTATTCCTGTGAAAGCTTGGAAGTTAGGAGGGCAGAAAGTGATAAAGATCTGAAAGATTTTATAAAACAATATTTTAAAAGAAGGGGAAGCATTGACATCTTGGGAGAAAGCTGTGGTGACTTAAAGATGGCAAAGACCCATAAGACCCACTGTCATAGAGTCCCATTTCAATTTTAAAGAATGACTATAAAGTGTTTATGACTACACTAGCTAAAAGAATGTTTGTGGTGTTGCCAAAATTGATAGATATGGATCAATCTGCATTTATGTTGAGGCAAACATTTGACAACATTAATAAAACATTATGATCCAGATGGAAGCAAAATGTAAGAAAATACCCATGCTGTTACTGGTTCTTTTTACTTTAAAAACCTTTATTGAATTATCACTTGTGACACAGGCAAACTTACAGTTATATAAAAGTAATCAAATCACATGAGCAAGTTCACGTTTACAAATATTATGCATCACAAATATAATTTATCCTATAATATAGGCAACATTATATAACTTACTCAATTCCTGCATTCTATTAAACCTCACTCCTCCTCCAAACCTTTTTTTCTGCATGCATTGTTCCCATAATTCCCACAATATCCATTTTATGTATGTAATTTACTCCTACCCTTATCTAAAGATCCCACCTCTTGTTCTTTTATCTCAGTTATAGTATTCAATACTTCAAGTATAGCTGATTTAGATTTTTATTTCCATTTTCTAGTAATTGCTTCTTTAGCAGACACCAGAATTAAACATAAACAAGGCTTTACTATGTCTAGTCAATTCAAATCCTGTATACCAATGCCAAAAAATAATTTCCTCAGTTACACTCGTTTGTTCAAACTACAGAAAAAACGGAAACAGCATCTTCATGAATATATAAAATTTTAGTTTGTTCCATACTCTACAAAAACACTGTTTCTGCATTTTCTGTAGTTTATGCATTTTTTTAGTACAGTCATTTCCTCACCCAGCATTCTCAACAGAGTACTCTACAGAGAATTTTTAAAGTCTGCCAACTCATTACACTCCCAGAACATATATTCCCATATACCTCTTTGTACCCCATCACACCAGCAATATTTGCCATCTACCTGAGGAGGGAAAAATTCTTTGGAGTCTACTTGGTAAATAAAACTGTCTATGCAAACCCTTCCTGGCAAAAATCTTAAATCTTCTAGACTTTGTTACATATTCAGGAGCCAAACATATGCCCTCCCATTTTTTCTTTGTGAAGTCCATATCTAATTTATCTTCCTAATCTTTTCTGATCTCTTCTAATTGACTCATACAGTTATCATTGGGCATACCTTTTGCCCTACTAATTATCCGTTTTTAACAGCAGCTTCTCTCCTAGATTCAATTAAAACTCAATCAGTGTAGGTCTTTCATTTAAGATTTCCCTATCCCTTTCTCTTTGTCTGTACTCTGATATTAACTGCTGACAGAACACAATCACTAGCCTGCAATCCAAGTATCTTCCCGGTTTATTTCCATTCTATTACCTTTCATTTTCTAATTATTTGTTTCCAGTATCTTGGTTACTTTGCCATCTGCTTCCAGTAAATTCCAGCCCACTCTTGTCTATTCTATGTACTCCTAATTGCAGTCATCCCTATCAGCAAAATCTCCTTTCTCCATTCTAGGGTTGGCTTAGCTCTTAGCATACTTTCTGCTTCTTTATGGATATAATATTCTGTATGGCTGTTGTTGTTCTCCTTAAATATCTGCATCCAAAATCTCATGTGTTCCTTATTTCTTTTCTTAAATTACCACCCTGCTTCATCACCATCCCTTTCCACTATGAATTGTAGCTTTCCGCTTGCATTATGTATAAGAGCCTTAACTGTGTAGCTTTGAAATATCCCTTCAAATCAGGTAATCCTAAACTTCCTTGTTCTGTTGGGATGATCAACTTATCCCACTTGACTCTTGCCTTCTTCCCCTCCCAAATAAAATCCTTCAGCTCTTTATTAATTACAGTTCACAGCTTCCCCTCTGGTTGAAAAAATATGCCTGATCAGTGTATAAAACTACAGGGACTAAAACAAATTTAATGCTTGTCTCTTGCTATCCATAACCATAGGCAAGAGCTTCCAGTTTCTCAGTTTTTGTATTATCTTTTATTTAGTCTCTTCTGACATATCCTTAACTGTCATAACTGAATTTGTTTTAATCCATACTCCTAAATATTTCATTTTTATCACATCCCCACAAATATGGGTATTGGACCAGTTCATGTGTAGGTACAGTGTTTATAGCTATAGCATTTGTTTTATCTTCATTAATTTTATATCCAAAAAAACAGAACTGTCTCAAAATATTCCACAACACTGAGATGTCCTTTTCCGGTTCCTTCAGGTACAAAATAATATCACCTGCAAATAAACCAAATTTTCTTGAAAACCATACCACTGCAAATGTTTCTATTACCCCTCTCATAAAATCTCAGCTTACTCTGTTGAATGCTTTTTACTCTGTCAAGATCCACCAATAACTGTGGCATTTTCATGCATTCTGCTTCACTCTGGGTCATCGGTGTTCTACTGATGTTATCAAATGCTTGCCACCCAACATAAAACCACATCAGTCCATAGCTATCATTTTGGCACCATCTTTACCATACTTTTAGCTATTATAGACATAAACACTTGATAATCATGGTTTAGTATTGAAAAGGGCCTATATGGAGCTTGATCAGAATGGGTCTTTACTATCTTTAAGTATCACAGCCACCACAGCATTTTCCCCCTTCTTTTAAAACACTGTTAAACAAAACTTCCAGATCTTTATCACTTTCTTCCCTCCTAACCTCCAAACTTCCAATGGAATACCATCTATTCCTGGAGACTTTCCTGTAGGGTGGTTATATATCACCATTTTTATCTCATCTCCTCCTATCTTGACTGCTAGTTGTTGAGCCTCATCTTCCTCTAATGTTGGCATATTTAAGTCTTCCATAAATATTTAATGTTGTGCTTTTTCTTGAGTTCCTTATATCTGTGCTTTATACAAATGTTCATAAAATTTCCAAAATATCTCTAATACTTCTACAGAATCTGTAGTTATAGGCTCCCTAGGTTTGGCAAAAACCCTTTCTACTTTCTGTTACCTAAGTAGTTATGTTAAAGTTTTTGTGCTCCGGAGTTACTGTCAAAAGAATGTTTCTTATAAACAATCTTTCTAAATACTCCCTTATTTTTTATTAAGCACTCTGCAATTGAGCCTCCGCTTGTTCTCTGAGATTCCCCTTATTTTGTAACACTTTAACCTTTTCAGCTCCTCTAAATAATTCTTGTTATTTCTTAACCAGATCTTATTTCTTTTATTTTTACCCTATGTTTAAACTCCACTTTCATTCTATCCAGCTCACTAATTATAACTTCTGCAGTACTTTCTATCTTCCATAATAACTCCAGTTAATTTCCACTACCCATTCCTTAAACTCCACTCTTTTTAACAGGTAGGTGGGAAAGCATCAGTGTTTACTTCATTACCCTGCATTTTTATTTTAGTAATTAGTGGTGCATGATCTGAAATAGTTATTGGATATATATAAAAGTTCTCAATTAAATGGACATGTTCCTGTAAAGTATAATTTCTATCAAGTATGGCCCAGTTATTTTACCTTGAGGAATAACATGTACACTCTCTCTGCATTCCTGCTACTGAATTCACATCTTTCATATCACATATTTTCATAAATGTCTTCAGACATCTATCCTCTTTTGTTATGTTTTCTCTTCTAGTCCTCCCAGATGGGTTCACTACTAAATATCAAAATTTCACAATCCCGAGGCTCTGAATACCGACACCCAGAATCTCGAGATTGCAGGATCTGAAAAACAGTGAATGGAGATTACCGTACAGTGCGGAACAGGAACTTTGCCATTCTCTCCACTGTAGTGCGATCTCAGAGTTGGTATATTCAAGTTGCAGGGGGTGGGGGGCTTGCCCCATTGCATAAATGTTATTACTGTTGGTTTTGTGTTGTAGGTTTTTTTTTTGTTGTTTTTTTTTTTCAAGATTCCGCAATCTTATGATTCTGGGTGTCTGTATTCAGAGTCTCGGGCTTGTGGAATTTCGATATTTAGCAGTGAACCTCTCCCACATACATCCTCATTATTGCAAATCAAGTCCCATTCCCTACCTATAAGTAACATTCCCTGCTGAAAGCTTATTATTTCTCCCATTTTTTAAAGCTCTGAAATAGCAGTTTTAGGTGGAATATAAATACATGCCAGTGTAATCTTCATCCCTTGCCAGTAGCCCCTTACTACTACAAATCTGCCATTATTACCTTTTATTTCCCTCTTCTATCATTACTGGAGCTCCTCTAGCAATTAATATAACTACTCCTGTTTTCCTTTGTCCTTGATATTCTGCAGATTATCCATCCTGAAATCCTTTCTTTATTAAATGCATATGCTCAGTTCTTTCTAAATGTATCTCTTGTAGCATTGCTATTTCTTAATATAGTTAAGCATTCTTTCATTTTTGCCTATACCTGTGAGACCTTTCACATTAGAAGATAAGGTGCTTACATATTATCACAACCACATTTTTGCGGCAGTTGTAACTACGCTTTCTCCGCAGCTTCTTCCATGCTCCACAGTGTACGCTGCTTAACCGTGGAATAATTATATAAAGAAAATCACTCTTAGAATAATAATTATCAGTTTAGTTTTGTATTAATTTTCCAAACAAACGTATTAATACAACTGTGCTATTTCTAATATTGAATCTTTTTTTCCAAACTGAATGATCTGTTATCCAAATTAAAAGCTACACAGCATATACCAGATTTGTTTTTACTTAATCAGAGCACTCATTTAGTTTGTTGCCTACTAGTGTAATATATATGAAAAGTTTAGATACTTTTTAAAAATGCTGCGTGAACATTACGTAGTACAAATATCCAATCACAGTCAAAATAACTTATGGCATTCTATGCAAAAGTACAAGCAATCCAATCAAAGTTAAATAAATGGTGTAGTAGCGAAAATAGGTCTTACAAAACTTATTTGGTACCGTTATCTAAATAACATGCTGCCGAAAATGAGTGGTTGCTAAAATACAAATAATGGGTTATTAACAAGGTGTGGTAGCGATAATATCTGGCGAAACCCGTAAGTACCGAAGATAATATGGAAAGTGTCACCATTATGGTAAGAAGTCATTATTCCCACCTATTACACATGGCAGCTTTTTTAAATGTCTAATGCCAGGTTTTGTAATACATGCACCCAGTAATGTTTGGCAGGATAATCCTTTATACACCTTTTCTTATCTTCAACACTGGAACCTATGTCACATTTTACAAGATTTTTTGGTTTAATAAAAATCCTCAAACAAAAAAAACAACACACCACCAAAACATCCCCATAACCTATTACCGTAATACAAACACACATAGCTATCTAAATCTTCAACAGGAATGATTGTGCCAAATAGACAGCAGCTAACATACCCCCTTGTTAACCTAAAATTGAGGTTATCCATGCCAAGACAGATGCAATATATTGCCTGTAATTCTAATTCCAAAAATTGGTGTCTGTTTTTTTTTATCTCTAGTCCCCCTCCCCCAGATCCGAAAACTATTTGCATACTTTGGAAAATTGCAAAAAATAGCACCTCCCCAACAATTCATGAATAAAAAAGAGAATCAAAAGCTTCTGCAAGGAAAAGAACCCAGAGGCAAAAGAATGGTTAAAAACTGTTTTTAATAAAAAATAAAAGCATCAACACTCTATTGTCCCTTATAACTTCCATTATAACTGTCATTTCAAACATTTTACAGCTTGTAAATTTAAAATCAGTTGTAAAGAAATATGATCATTAATTCATGGGAAATGGGAAGCTTGCAATTCTAATTGTCATTTCACTTCTTTTTCTTCTAATTTTCCTTTATAGTCCTCACCTCTTATGTCTAAAAGCACTTGGTCTAAAATACCAAAACAAAATTTGTTAAAGTTAGGATAACACTTAGAGTGCCTATACAATGCATTATTATCATTCTTTCTCTGTATATAATATAGATGTTCATAAGTCCTTTTTCTTAAAGCTCTATCAGTTTTCCCTACATAAAAGGCAGGACATGTTAAACACTTAGCAAGATAAACCACTCTTACTGTCTGACAAATCCTTTTTAAGAAATTAACTTTAGATTTTCTTTTATTCTGTAGTATTAATGAGCTATTTTAGGCTCTTAGGTTCATAGGTAAGTACTAGGCTATCTGCCCGAAGGCATTTATAAGCCTAGCCAGAATGTGTTGGCTTTCGCTGCCCCCTTAGATTAGTTCCATGTGCCTCTGTCCAGCACAGCCACTGAAGTGATCCCCAAGGTAAACTTTCTGTTTACCATCCACTCATCAAGATTTCTTTTCAAGAGTGTTAGCGAGGAGCTCTGCCTGATGTAGATTGGGATCTTGTTCCAAAGCATGGGAAGTCTCTGGGACAGGAATCTATCCCTCCAGCATGTCCTATTTATTGTTGTGGTGAGGTTTAGATCCCTAGAGCATGTGGCTCGCGGGGATAAGGTTTTCTTTAGGTGGAGCATGTCCATCAATTCTGGGTTGGACATGGCCTTGTATGTCAGGTAGAGATCACCTCTGAGTAGGCGGTATGCAACCGAGTACAGCTGTAATTTCTTCAGTCGAGCTGCATAGGGCATCTGTTTGAGGCCAGTGATCCTCTTGGTGAGGTACTTCTGTGGTCTTTCCAGCTGTTGCAGGTGTCTTGTAAGGTACATCCCAAATGGGGCATTGTATTCTATGATGGGTCTGATGAGTGATGAGTAGAGGGGAACAATGAACTCTTTTGATCTGGATGCGAACCCTTTTGTGATTAGGTGGGCCACATAGAAGGATTTTCTAACCACTTTGGCAATGTGATTATCAAAGTTGAGATTACTATCTACTTGGGTCCCCAAATCCTTATTACGTCTTCCGTATTTAGGGGACTACCACCTATGTGGTAGTTTGTGGGTACTTTGTTTTTTCCAAAGGGAATGACTATGCACTTTTTGGCATTTAGCTTGAGGCCATGATTTTGACACCAGGTATCCGTCTCAGTGAGACCCTTTTGGAGGATGTCTGTGTTAGCCAGAGAGTCAATTATAGCCCCTAGTTTGCAGTCGTCTGCGAACTTGGTCAGCCATAGTCCTCCTGTGCTTGCCTATACCTCTGAGAAGTATATGCCGAACAGGAGGGGTCCTAGGTCTGAGCCCTGGGGAACTCCACTTGTAACCGATTTAGAGTTGGACCTAGCTCCTGCAACTCTCACCATGTGGGTTCTGTCTGTGAGCCAGTTGGCAACCCATCTTGTGACGTAGGGGTTTATGTTCAGGCTCATAGATATAACTACACTGGGCACATGCCCCACACTTATTCGTACCACTTCTTTGTTGTGAATTATTCCTATTGAAAGGACATTTATTTTCAAAGCTTCTCTTTCAATTATGAGCATTTTTGAAAACAAACAGGGTTCAGATCCCAGAAGATGGAATAAATGATGGTTTGATTTTAAAATATTCCATTTTTCTCTTACAATAGCCTTAATTTCCTCTGCCTTTCCACCATATTCTACCACTAGGCCCTTATCATAGTTATTATTATTTACTCTAATGTCTTCCTGATTGAGTCCAGTGCCTAAAGGGAGTTTATACTTCCTGGCCCACTCATTCTGTACATAATTTTTCAAACCTTCTACTAGATCATGTGGGTATCGCCTTGATAAAAACATTTCTGCTACTTTGTTCAGCTAATCATTTACATCACTTTCATGGGATGTCATCCTGGCCACTCTGGTCAGTTGCCCTTTTATAATGAAAGTGTAGCCTTTCCTTTCTCAAAATGGGAATAGGAACTTAAGATATTAAAGAAGCTATCCAACCCTTTATCATGTGGAATAAAAGTAAACTAGTCTACCACATCAATAGTGTGGAATATATCATCCTTATTCCAAAGGTCATGTTTTAAACAACCTAAAAAACCCCAGGAGTCTATCAAACGATATGAAACATTATTAACCATTGATTTTAACCAATTATCTAGGCAGACACCAATGGGAAATGTCATTGACCCCCCTGCTGCTACAATAGGTCTAAAAGGGAGCTTTTGAATATCTTTGTGGACCTTTGGTATTCCAAAACTTGAAGCCAAAATGTGATTTTTTACTATCTGGTATAATCACTCCATCCAATAAAAATTATTCCAGGAAGGAATCTATCTTCTGATAGCGCATATATTTACTTCATTAATAGAAGAGCTTGTATAAGCACTAGAATCATTTAGGATATCAAAAATTTCTTTGCTGTATTCCAAGGAATCATATGACAATACCTCCACCCTTGTCCAGTTTCATAATACAAATATGTTCATTATTTTTTTAATTGAAAAAATAGTTCCCTTTCTTTTCTAGTAAGATTATTAAAAGCCATTTTTTGTCTTTTACATTTGTAATCAAAATCATATAAATCATCGGAGATGACTTTTTCTAGAGTGAGATGGAGGGGGGGGATTAAATGTACTTTTCTTTCTAATTTTTCAGATGCCACCTTAAGAAGAAAGGATGCATTAGTTCTCACAGAAACTCTGTCTTTATCACAAAACAGATAGGAAGGTTTGCATGAAAGTCCATGAAATTCCAAAATTTATCTGGCTGATGTAACTGTCACCAGAAAAGTTGTTTTCCAGATCAAGAATTATAGATCTTCAGTGGCTGTGGATTCAAAGGTGTTGGGGGGGGGGCTAGGTTACAGCTTGAAACATAATGGAAATGTCCCTTGGAGGAACCAGGTCCCTGATGGGAAGATGCAACAGAAAGGCCCTTCTCAAAAAGGCTTTAGAAATCTTTAGGGAAGCAATGGAGAAATCATTATGGCCAACGTGGAAGTTTGAGATAGCTACCATTTTAACTTTGATAATAGAATAACTAAAACCTTTGTCAAAAAGTTCAGATAAAAATTCTAATATGGACAGAATGGGTGCTGAAAAGGGGTCCAGTCTTTTGGAGACTGCCCAAATAGATAACCATTTCCACTTACTGTGGTATACCTTTTTTATAGCAGCTGATATGATTCTGAGTACCATTAAGGGGAGTCTGGCATTTCCATCTATGGTCAAAACTGGAGAAAAAAAGTGGTCAATTTCATGGACTTCTGATCCACAGGAGGCAATCCAGATGAGTGAGTTAGAAGATCTGGATACTGATTCAACATCTAAGGGGAATGTACACATAGAGGCCACAAGAAGGGGAACCATGTCTGTTGAGGCCAGAAGGAAGCAATGAGGATAACCCTGACCTTGCACTGTCTGGTTTTCTGTATGAATGAGTACATTAGATGCAAGAGGGGAAAAGCATACAAGAGGCCCAGGGGCCAAGAGTGGACCAAAGCATCCCACAGTGATAGAGCCTGTGGAGGAATCAGGGCAAATTAACTGCTGCATTTGTGGTCGAGGTAAGAAACAAAAAGCAAGGTTGACCCCCCAACAATGAAAAATCAAAGTTACCACTATTGGATTGTGGGACTACTTGTGAGGAGTCAAAAGAAACCTGTTCAATTTGTCTGCTAAACCAGTGGATGACCCCAGGATGCGCAGTGCTATTAGAAAGGGTTGTGAAGACATCATCCATTGCTAAACTCTCATGAGCTCATGAAATAATGGGTAAGAACAGGTTCCCCTTTGTTTGATGAAGTACCATACCACTATTAAAGTGTCCATCTGTACATAAATCACAACCCTGGGGAGGTGATCCTGAAATGCCCACCACACAGTGAAGGTTGTCTTTCATGGGTGTCCATGTACCTTGGAGCATCCTCCTTTCGAAATGCCCCACCCTAAAAATGAGGTGTCTGTGGTTACTACCACTACCAGGGAATCCTTATGGACCAGGTGGCCCTGGCTAACTGAAAATTACATAATCCACCAGGCAATGTGACATCCACAGATTGGAATGAGCTGAATTTTTACATGAAATGGGTGAGTATTCTGAGACCACTGTACTGCCAGTGTCCACTGCAGTAACCTCAAATAGAATCTGGCTAGTGGGACCATCATAATCATGGATGCCACTAGACCTAAGAGCCATAAGATTAATCTGGCTATAAGTGAAGGATGATGAAGCACCTTTATGGTTACTAGATGTAAGGATAAAATTCTGGACTGCGGAATGCTGGTGATCTATAGGTTGATACTGAGGTAGTATCCTATGAATTCCATTTGTTGGGTAGGTGTCAGATGACACTTGGGAAAATTCACAGTTATTCCTACATTCAGTAACAATTAGAACACAAGATCCAGGTGGCATAGCAACAAATGTTCAGAGGTAGCATTTAGGAGCAGGTCATTGAGGTAGGGAGAAAACTTAAATTCCTAACAGCCACAATTACACTGCTGCCACTGCCATTATCTTGGTAAGCACCCTGGGGTCTGTGGTGAGACCAAAAGGTAGGGCTCTAAACTGAAAGTTATCCTCCCATCCAGAAACAGAGGAATCTCCTGAAGTGCTGCTCTAGCTTCACATGATAGTAAGCATCCTGGAAATCTATTGAGCACATCCAATCTCCCTTCCTCAGCAAAGGTAGTATGGACTGAATCGTGACCATCTGGAATTTTGTTTGTTTCATAAAGTGATTTAGGTAACTGATCCAGAATGGGTCTGAGGTCCCCCGTCTTCTTTGGCACTAAAACAAACCTTGAGTAGACTCCGGACTCTAACTGGTCATGGAAGACAAGTTGGATGGATTTTTTTTAGTAGTTTTGAAATTTCTACTGTTGTTGGTTCCCACTGACTGGGTGGAATATTGGGGCATTTTCTTTTTCTGAGGTGCAAGGGAAAAGGGAACAGAATAGCCTCTGGAAATTATCTTTAGTACCCATGAATCTGAAATTATGTTTTAACAGGCTTGTGGGTGCAAAGACAATCATTCTCGATTGCCTCCAG
Source organism: Protopterus annectens (assembly GCF_019279795.1). Classification (NCBI taxonomy): domain Eukaryota; kingdom Metazoa; phylum Chordata; order Ceratodontiformes; family Protopteridae; genus Protopterus; species Protopterus annectens. Next base: position 774,008,370 of record NC_056741.1, on the reverse strand, counting down.
AGTGCAGCAGCCAGGCAAATGTTCAGGGATGCTGACAGGGTTTCTCTGAGAAAGCCCTGCAGAAGCCCCGGTTATGGAGTTAACCTCTGCCTCTAGGGTGATGTACATCTGAGTTACCTCCACCTCTGCCATGAGGAGGTCTATCACCAGAAGAGTTGTTAAAAGAACTCTGATTTTTGAAACCACATCATCTTCCCAATCCTTTGGTTCCTAGAGAAGCATCTTTGTGGAGTGGAAGAATGGATTCCCACTGCAGAGACAGTCTTGTCATTTTGTTGGCTCCTGGTAAGAGTATCTTCAAATTTGGGTCCAAAAAGTGTCAACCAATTATATGGAGCATTTGCAAAGGATGTTTAGAAGCTTTCCACAAAGTCATAAAGGTGCACCCAGGCATGATGGCACATGGTAATGCCAGTGCCTGCTGCCCTGACTGTGCCATCAGCTATACTGGAAAGCAGAAGAATGGCTATATTAATTGCAAGGTAAAACGTCTGCAGTTCACTGTCTACTGAACATCTGCAGACAAGATACCCAAAAGGGATTAGGAGAGTTCCTTGGTCAAATCGCAAAGGAACCTGGTGACAAGAACCAAATAATTCAGTGATCTGAGAGCAAATGGTGCTGAGGCATAGATCCATTTCCCAAAAGTGTCCATCACCCTAGACTCCCTATTAGGTGAATGATCAAAACTATTTTTCCTCAGATAATTACTTTTTTGTGGCTGTTGCTACCACCATAGCATCTACTGAAGGACCTTTGCTCCAACGTTTTCTGTCCTTTGCAGCTGACAAAATTTTACTTACTTTCTTAAGAATGGGTTCCACTACATCAGGGTCCTTCCACACCCACTGAGCCAGGAGATTGATGAGGGGGACAATGAGTGATACCACCCAAGATGATGCTGAGCCAGTATGAAAAGCTTCCAGAACATTGATTCATCGGTTGAGGGATCTAGGGTGAACTATCCCCTTCTGTGCTTCATCAACTCAAAGATTTCACCAAAGGTGATATCTTTGGAGTGGGAGTGGGATGCCCTTCACCCTCATCCAAACCTATGTCTTCCATGAAGGACTCTGGCACAGAGTCTATGTGCTTCAGTTTGCATGTCTGTTTCTTGTGAACTGTTTCTGTTGGGAGAACAAAAGGCTCAGAATTAGACTGGGAGCAGACATAACATGAGTTCTCAGAAGTTGGAGGTTCTGGCTGTCCCTGTCTGACAAGAAGATGGGAAGAAGTGGAATCTCACTGGGGTTTGGGAGGAACCAAACCAGAGGGAGGGCCCTTCTCCTTAGGCATAGCTAGGACTCTATGAAAGGCTTTGAAAACCAAAGCTGCAGTCAGCTCCAAGGACATGCCCCTGTCTGTAGAAGGAGGAAATCTCTTGGCACCAATGTGCCTCAACTCCAAAGCTGACCTTAGATCTGATCTGTTGAATGTTAAAGTCCTGAGAGGTAGAGACAGCTCCAAAACTGTCGACCCATCCCGTCAAGTCCAGACACCAAAGCATAGGCTCTGAGATTCTTCTCAATCCGAATGCATCGGTGTTGAGAGAGACAGCGGTGCTGTTGGATTCAAAGTGACTAAGACTGTCAATGCTGATGAAGGTGCCTCAGCATGGGAAGGAACCAGGGAAATGCTTCCAAGGTAGAGTGGACCGGTGCCAGAGAAATAATGGGAGGGTATGTCGGACCAGTACCCAGTATGTTCCCAGAGGATGGTACTGAAAAACTGCTAGCTGTATTTGTATCTTGAGAAACTTTTTCATCATCCTGCTGACATCCTGTTCAGTAAGGCTTCAGGATGGCCAACAGAACAATGCCACTGAGGGTAGTCTAGATTATTTCCTTTTCTAGAGAATAGGTGAAAGAAGTTGCGGGTTCATTGGTTCCAGCAAGATCTGTGGCTGAGGAAAAGTGGATCCGTGCTGGGAGGCTGTCAGTTCCGACTTCCTTAATGCCTTTGGATCTGGTCTGAGCAGAACCATCAGATATGTAGAATGTTTCCTCAATACTGGGGGTAAAGATTTGTAATTCTTATCTGATTTGTCTTTACTTTTGACTCTTTCTTTTTCCTTTTCTTCTTCCTTAGACTAGTCTGACTTGGAAGCCAGAGAGATGTTGGCAGTAGTAGAGGATCTTGCAGAAGTCGAGACTCCGGTGGAAAGAAGGTCTTTGACAATTAGCTTCTCCCTTTTTGTCTGAAGAGCTCTAGCGCTAACTTAAGTGTCGGATTGGCAATCAGAACCTAAATGAAACCCCCCCAAACAATAGACACAAAGTAAATGAGAGCCTTGAGAAGGCAGCTTGTGCCCACACTGAGAACATGTTTAAATCCTTCTGACTCGGACATAATTATAACACTTTATGTACAATATGAAGTCCCGATAACTGCAAGGCTACACTAAATAATCTTACAAAAACACAAGCAGTAAATAATAACTAACAGCACTTCAAAAAAGGTTATCGCTATCTACCCGTTCACTAAAAGGTACTACTATCCAACTCTAATTACTAACACACTACCTATACAACTATCTATTTAGCTATGACATAAATGCAGTCTAATTAGAAAAAAACTAGACAGTATAAAACTCTTGCTAGGGAAAGAGGGAAAAGGTTGGAGAAAAAAGGCTATAATCCAAAAAAAGAGCCTCGAGAACACATTTGAAGTCTTTAGCAGAAAACGAAATCTGATGTATTAGTGTGGAGTATATGAAATTATGGGTAGAGGAGGAGTCAGAGCTCTGGAGCCAAAAGAAGTTTCACAGTCAGTGCCGAGGTCAGAGTAGGTCAAATCCGACAATCTATGTGTTGAACGGGATGAAAATACAAAACACTGGATAATATGGGATTCAGAAATGCTAGGATATAATTGGTGTAATCAAGAAGATGTACAGTTTTGTAAGGTGAACCTACCAAAACAGTAGATATTTGAATGATCAATGCTGCAGTAGCCTTAGCTATAAGGGTTATATCTTGCCGAGGATATAACAGCCAGACAGCTTCCAAAGTTTCAAAGTACCTTCCATGAACCCAAACTGTCAAGCAGCTTGAGATGAGTTGACTAACCCTTCAGAGCTTTCCTGCCAGCAGACAGAGAGAGGCTAAGCCCTGAAAGACAATGTTAGGAATAACAAAAAATAAATATCCTCACCCTGGCATACAAAACACACCAAAAAACAAGAGGCATGGAGGTTGGGAATAGCTACTGTAGCAGTAATCATTCAGACATCTATTGTTATAGTAAGTTCAACTTACACAACTGTACTATGTTCTTCATATTGATCATGGCTGCTGTAGCCTTAGTTATATAGGTAGATTATCATAGCTAACTATATTTGGGAGAAGGAAGGAGAAGGGTCCAGGAGCCCCTGAAGAAGGATCCTAGCAAATATTGATCTAGGCCTAGAGAAGAAATCAAGCTTCTAGTCCTTTGTAAAAGTATGCAGAGTGGACCAAGTGGCAGCTTCTAGAATACTTCAAGTATCTAACCCTTACCAAAAAGCCACAGATAAAGTCAAGGCCCTGGTAGAATGGGCCTTGACCTTGCATGGAATACATTTGTCATGGTAGGTATAACAGAACGTAATAACAGCCATTTGGAAACAGTCTGTTTTGACACAGGCTGTCCCTTCTTCTAACCTTCTCAAAAAATGAATAATTGATCTCAAAATCTGAATTATTTAGTTCTGTCAAGATAGTACTGGAGTTGTCTGTGGAAATTCAAGGTATGGAGTATCCTTTCTCACTCATTTTTAGGTTCAGGAAAGAAAATGGGGAAAAGAAACCCTTTTCCTATAGAAAATGAGGTAGGGTTGACTCATCATAAGAGCTTGCAACTCGGATGCCCTTCTTGCAGAGGTCAGAGCAATCAGTAAAACTGTTTTCTATGCTAAGAACCTCAAGTCACCCAGATTAGCTGGTTCAAATGTAGCACATGTTAGCTTCTCTAACACAAAATTAAGATCTCAAGGTGGGGCCACTTGTTTACTTGGAGGCCTTTTATGTAAAACCCCTTTCAAGGACATTTTGTCATGAGACTGCCTTGAAAGAGGAGGATCCCTGTGCAGACATGCTGAAATGGACAATAAATTAACCTTAATAGAGGAATAAGAAAGGCCATAGTACAGCAGCTCACACAAATACTGTAAAACCAGAGAACAACTAGCCCTGAATGGGAGGAAGTTATGTTGTTGTCACCAACTAGGAAACCTTTTTCCATTTGCTAGTATATGATTTTCTGGTAGCAGGCTTTCTTGCCTCCATTAGTACCTGCTTCAGATCCTCAGAAAGCAGGTGTCTAAAAAATGACAACATTATCATCCAGGCAGTTAACTGAAGTTGATTGATGCTGGGATGTATCAAACACTCCTGTTCTTATGTGAGTAGTGAAATCCTTAAAAGGTAAGACACCCTTGATCACTATAAGTAAAAAACTAAGAGCTCTCATAAAATCATCCAAAGCAAATTTTGAGAGAAAAATAGCTAAAGACTCAAAAGGCAATCATAAGGCCTTCTTTAGCTATGTTAGAAACCTGGGAGGAAACTCCCAGATATGCTCAGAACTAGTTCAAAATGATGTGAAGTTTACTGATCCTACAGACATTGCCAACATACTGGCTGACAGGTTCAGTGCAAACTTCTCCCCCCCTCCCCCCCAAAAGGAGAGATATCTATACCAAGCGATTGCAGCCCCCCAAACATCTCCAACGCCCAAGTGAGAACTGCTCTCTCCAAAGCAAAAACACAGCATCCATGGGACCTGATGGTGTCCCCGGCTGTGTGCTCCACGAACTCAACGAGGAATTAAACCCACAGCTAGGACAGCTGTTTAATCATAGTCTTACCTCTGGATACGCACTCCAGGAGTGGCGCACTGCAACTGTGGTCCCACTTCACAAAGGCGGTGCCTCCACCGACCCTGGAAATTACCGCCCATTAGCTTGACAAGCCTTATCTGCAAAGCCATGGAGAGGATCATAATGGACCTCATAAATAAAGACATAGGAAATTTGCAGACTTTGGATCCATCCCAGTTTGGCTTTGTCAAAGGCAGATCATGCCTTCTAAACTTGGTTGACTTTTTCAAACAGTCACCAAAGCCATTGATGAGGGAAAGGCAGTCCATACAGCCTACCTCGATCTGGCGAAAGCCTTCGATACAATACCCCACTCGGGTATCATTGAAAAACTCATCAGCTTAAATGTTAACCCATACATCACAAGATGGGTTGCAAACTGGCTGAGTGACAGAATCCACAGGGTCAGAGTTGCTGGCGCCATGTCAGACTCAAAGCCTGTCACAAGTGGTGTACCACAGGGCTCAGTCCTGGGCCCACTCTTGTTTGGCATCTACTTTTCCAAGTACAAGCAAACACAGGAGGGTTATGGCTGACAAAGTTTGCAGATGACTGCAAACTGGGCGCCATAGTAGAAAACACATCTGACACAGATATCCTTCAGAAGGGTCTCACAGAAATGGATAACTGGTGCCAGAGCCATGGCCTAAAGTTAAATGCCAAAAATGCATAGTCATACCCTTCGGGAAAAACAAGGTTACCCCTAGCTACCAAATAGGTGGCAATCCACTGAGCACAGAAGAAGTTATCAGGGACCTGGGGACCCAGGTTGATAGTAGTCTGTCATTCGACACCCATGTAGCTAAAGTAGTTAGGAAGACCTTCTACATTGCCCACCTTATCATGAAGGGATTCTCATCTAGATCAAGGGAGGTCATAGTCTCCCTATACTCTTCACTCATCAGACCAATGATTGAGTACAATGCCCCATTCGGAATGTATCTGACCCGACACTTGCAGCAGCTGGAGAGGCCACAAAAGTTCCTCACCAAAAGGATAAAGGGTCTCAAACATCTGTCCTATGCTGCCCGACTGAAAGAACTCCAGCTCTATTCAGTCGCACGCTTGCTCAGAGGTGACCTTTGCCTAACATACAAGGCCATGTCAAACCCAGATTTGATGAATATGCTTCACCTCAAAAAATCTAGATCCATCAGAGCCACAAGGGCGAGAGACTTAAACCTCGACACGGCTATTAATAGGACATGCTGGAGGGATAGATTCATCACCCAAAGACTCCCTATGCTGTGGAATAAAATCCCGGTATATGTGAGGCAGAGCACCTCGCTGGCCTTGTTCAAGAGAAATCTTGACCAATGGATGGGAGATCGCAGATATACCCCAGGGATTACCTCAGTGTCACTGCTCGACAGAGGCACAGCAAAATAATGGGTATAGTTCCCCATACTAAAGGGGTGGTGTAAGCCACAAAACTATGGGCTAGGCTTGTAAATGCCCTCGGGCAGATAGCCTAGTATGAACCTATGAACCTATGAACCTAGTAGATCCACTCTGTGGGGAAGCTTGTGGCAATTGTGCCTGTCCGTTTCCAAAAAACACTGTTGCTGGGGCAGAAGGGGTTCAGCACAATGATCTTGGGGGATTTCTTCTGAATCTTCAGAAGTACCCTGGATACTAGTAGAAAGGATAGAAAGGCATACAGGAACATTTCTGTCCAAAGAAAATAAAAGAAAGGGTATCTGTCTTCCAGGCCTTCTTGCATGGAGTGCTAAAACAGAATTTTGCCAGTTGACTGTTCAGAGAGGAAACAAAGAGGTCTACTTGAGAAGCTTCCCGCAGATAGTTAAAATCTTGGAAGACCCCCCCCCCCCCGATTTAGTTTCCATTTTTGAGGTTCTGCCCTGGTCTTGCTCAGCTTGTCTGCCATACAGTTGTTCTCTGACAGAATGTAGGATGCCTGTTGAGTGAGATTGTGCTGTGAAGCTATACCCAATCTAACATCCCTAATATGCGATAGGGGTATGACTTGGTTTCCCCTTGCTTGCTGATCTACCACATGATTGTGGTATCATCTGTAACCACTTGAAGATGTCCCAGGGCCCAAAGATGATTCAGAGAACTGAGTGCCTTGATCAGTGTAAGTATCGCCTTAATATTTATTTATGTGTTGCATCTGTCCTTCATGTCCCACACCCCCTGCATTTTTATCCCTCCCCAAACTACTCTCTAAGCAAAGTCTGAAGTAGCTGTAGTGACTGACTGCTTTGAAGCACAGATGGAGAAGGGGAGACCTGGATTTCATAGGTTCATAGGTAAGTACTAGGCTAACTACCCTTGTGGGCTCTTTTAAGCCTAGCCAATTTCCGTCAGAGGTCAGAATCCTGTACAGTGTGTCTGTGAGGTAAACACCTTAACGATTATGTCAACCCCCAACTTACCTGTTGTCTCCACCAAAACATTTGTTTTCTGACAAATCCCAGTACTGGCATCTGAAAAGATAAGTTGATGCTGGGTTCAAAGATATTTCATATACCACTGTATCTTTATTGTTTAGAGTCTTGCTAGGGGTATCATGAGAATCATAGATGCTATGAGACCCAAAATTCTGAGGTATTCTCTCACAGCAACCAAAGTCTGAGTGGAAAACAGTAGAAACAGATCTAGATAAAGATCTATTTTTAAATGTGGAAAAAATGGTCTTTGAACTGACGTGTCCAGCTGCCATTCTGGGAACACAATCCTGTGTGACGGAGTCAAGAAAAACTTTTGAATGTTCTCTTGGAATCTCAGCTTGTGCAGGAAATCTCTCTCTCTCACCCAACAGACAGACTCATGACATTTTGAAAAAGCATCTACAAAGATAAGCAAGTTGTCTAAATATAGAAAAATGTGGATACCCTGTAGCTTGCAATGATCTGTAATTGGAGCCAACATTTTGTAAACACTCTTGGTGCAGTGAATAGTCCAAAGGTAAGGCAGAGAACTGATAATGTGATCCAGTCACACAAAAATTTAAGAAACAACTTAAGTCTGAATGAATAGGGATGTGATGATAAACATCTTTGAAGTCTATTGTTATCAGGAAACTTGAAAGAGGAAGAAGAGGTAACAGGTTGTGAAATGACATCATTCTGAATTCAGACACTATGACAAACAGGATATGAAAGAACGTTCCAGACCTGGTCTCCAAGCATTTTCTTTTTTTTTCACACTAAGAACATCACTGAATAAAACCCCTTCCCCACTAGGAAGGACAAACTGGTTCTATCACTCCTTGGGACAGCATGTGATGAAGAACAGGAAGAAACAAAAGAGTCTGATCTGCAGGATGAAGAATGATGCCCTGGAAAGGAGGAATTTCCTCCCAATGCCATTTATAACCCTGTTGAATGATTTCCAGAACCTTTTTGTCTGAAACAAACTTTTCCCTAAGAAAAAAATGGAGATTCAGACTGTCTGGAAGAGAATAGTAACCAGGGTGGGAGGGTCTTTTGAATAGTCATTTAGATTTGCTGGACTGTATTTGGTTTTGGGAGGTTTGAGACTTCTTTTTGGAACCCCCTTGCTGCTACTTCTTAAATGCCTGTTTACCTGAATTCTGTTGAGACTGTTTATTCTGTTTTTTAGCCAAAACTGGATGAAGAGACAGAAAATCCCTTAGACAATTTGGAAAAGGAGAACTGAAAAATCAGATTCACTGCATCAGCTGATCCCTTTCATCACACTTTTTGATAACCTCTGCAGTAGAATTGCCAAACACTAAATTTAAAATCTCTTTTTTTTAATCCTCTGGGAGGTCCCGAGAATGCATCCAAGCAAACCTCCTTAAAACAGTACTACTGGCCATAGACCTGGAAGAATTATAAACAGAATCATAGACACACACTGTAAGTAATGACTAGTGAACTGTGCAATAGAAGAAACTAAGTTATTTAAAGCAGTTTTTTCTTCACAATAAAAAATTAAAAGTTATGTACTCACCATAACTAGGCATCTGTGTTATCCATTTTCATTCTTCCAGAACATATGGGTTCAGATCCAATCCTTGGATCTGACTCAGATGCATACTAGACTTCGGATCCAGCTCTTGAGCTCCTTCCTCCACCCATAACACCCTACTCCATCCTCATTGCCTCAGATCGAGCTTGCTGTTCTATTTCACAATAGTTAAAGAGAAACAGGTATAGACAAAAAAGGCAGGGCTCAAACCTGGAAGTGTAGGTTCCAAACACATTCCAATAGGTCTTTCTAGAAGAAAAAAGATGGGGGACAGATGGGAGGGGAGTTGAGGAGGAATGAAAATGGACAACACAGATGTCTAGTTATGAAGAGTGCATAACTTTTAAATCTGATGCCCTTTTCATTCTTCATTAATGCATGGGACATAGTCCCCAGCTACATTGATCGTGGGTGCCCCTCATGGAAGGATATTCTGGAGTACTGGGGAACCAAAGGTGGTTCTATTTCTGGAAAAGATATCCAATTTGTAATGAGAAACAAAGGTATGAGTCTTGGACCATGTAGTTGCAGCACAAATATCATCAATTGAAGTTCTTGACCAAAAGGCAGATGAAGTAGCCATGGATCTGGTTCAATGAGGTTGTGGAGGTTTAGGTAATGTCATACCTTTCTGAGAATAAATCCATGAAATACAGTCTGTAATCCATTTAGCTAGAGTAACTTTAGAAACTGAATAACTTAGGCAGTTTGGAAAGACACAAAAAGTTGGTCTAATTTTCAAAACTGTTTTGTCCTTTGAAGGTAAAAACGTAATTGTCTGTGCACATCAAGGAGGTATAGCATGTACTCCCCTATATTTGAAAAATTTGGAAAGAAAACTGGTAAGTGAATGGATTGATTGATGTTATTTTCAGAAGCCACTTTAGGTAAAAAAAAAGGGTTAGTCCATAATGAAACCCTACCCTTATGAAAAACAATGTAAGGAGTTTTAGACAAAAGAGCCTGCAGTTCAGATAGTCTTTTTGCCAAAGTTAGACTACCAAGAAAACAGCCTTCCATGACAGAAATTATAGATCAGATTTATCAGACAGTTCAAAACATTTTTGTGTTAAACCCTCTAGTACAGCTGTTAGATCCCAAGGTGGTGATGGGTCCTTTATTGGAGGCCTCAGAACAAACATGCCTTTCATAACAGCTGTACACAATCAAGAGGAAGCCAGGGAAAAAAATGGTTCCTTGTGTGAAAAAAAGAAGAAATTGCTGCCAACTGAAGCTTGATTGTAGAGAAACTTGCCCTTTCTTTAAAAAATTTTGTCAAAAACTAAACAGCAGAAACTGGAACAGAAAAAGGACTAATTTCCTTATCTGATGCTCAAAATGGAGAATCTCTTCCACTTGCTCTTGTACATTTTTTTGGCAGAATCCTTTTGAAAATAAAAGGATAAAGGGTCTCAAAAATCTGTCTTATGCTGCCCGACTGAAAGAACTCCAGTTATATTCAGTTGCTTACCGCTTGCTCAGAGGTGACCTATGCCTGACATACAAGGCCATGTCAAACCCAGATTTGATGAACATGCTTCATCTCAAAAAAATCTAGATCCCTCAGAGCCACAAGGGCGGGAGACTTAAACCTCGACATGGTTATTAATAGGACGTGCTGGAGGGATAGATTCATCACCCAAAGACTCCCTATGCTGTGGAACAAAATCCCGGTTTATGTGAGGCAGAGCACCTCGCTGGCCTTGTTCAAGAGGAATCTTGACCAATGGATGGGAGATCGCAGATACACCCCAGGGGTTACCTCAGTGTCACTGCTCGACAGAGGCACAGCAAAATAATGGGCATAGTTTCTCCAAACTAAAGGGGTGGCGTAAGCCACAAAACTATGGGCTAGGCTTATAAATGCCCTCGGGCAGACAGCCTAGTATGAACCTATGAACCTATGAACCTATGAAAAGCCAAAATAATGTCATGTACAGGGAAAGAAAGTCTGGACTGTCTAACTATTACTGAAAGTGGAGAAACCATGTGGTTAGGTTGAGAGTCTGAATGTTGGGGTGTTGAATCACTGACAGGTGTGAGAAGAGACCTTGAGTAGCCTGCAGTATCCATGGAGAATAACAAAAGCGAGACTGTGGAAGGAGGAACCATACTTGCTGAGGCAAGAAGGGGGCAATGAGTATGACTGTGCTCTTCAGCTGACTTGCTTTCTGTAGAAATTTGGGAATTAAGGGCATAAGCATAAAGGAGGGTTCCCTATTAGAAGACAGAAGATGCATTATTTCGAATGCATCTTGGTCGAACTCAAAAGATGGAAACAGCAAAAGATCAAAGTGGCTTTTAAGGGAATTCTTTCCCTGGGAACAAATTTGCTTGGCCGCTTCATTACATTGCCATTTTCGACACTGTAGTACGGTCTCGGAGTTGATATATTTAAGTAGGGTGGGGAGTGGGTGGTGCAGCCCCTCACATTGGGATGCGTGGGGGCAAAGTCCCCCACTTAATGTAATGTTCGAAGTGTTTTTTTTTTTTTGTTGGAACAGCAATTTTTTTTCCCTAGGAAAAAATCTCTGTTCTGACAGTTCAAAATTGTAAGGTTTCGCTTACATAGGGTCGATTAATCACTGTTCGCTTTTTTAAGCATTCGGTGATCTAATATATAAACCCTAAAGGAGTGCCAAGGGTCATGCATGCATCAGAGCATCTCTTGGTGACTCCCCCTGAGGGGAGGAGGATAAGATTGAAATACTCATGGGGACATGATAAAATAAATATTTGGGAGTATGGATTAAAATGTTTCTGGTGTGGCAGCTAAGGGTATGTGGGAAGAGACTAACTAAAAGATAATAAAAAACTGAGAAAATGGAAGCTCTGTTATATGGATATTGATAGAAAGATACAAGCATTTAAAAATTTTTACTCCCTTTATACACAGGTCAGGCATATTTTTATCAACCATAGGAGATGCTGTAGATAGCAATTAATAAAGAGCTGAAGGATTTTATCTGGGAGGGAAAGACAGCAAGATTCAAGTGGGATAAGCTTATTCTTGCAATAAAACAGGATTGCGATAAAGTGGAAGGAGATGATGATGAAATGGAGAGAAGCTCAAAAGAGAACGAGAGACTGGGATTTTGGATGCAGACCTTTAAGGAAATTAACAATAATCATAAAGAGTATTATATTAATAAAGCAGCAGAAAGTATGCTAAGAAATATGCCAACATGGAAATGGAGAAAGGAGATTCTCCAGATAGAGATGACTGCAATTAAGGATGCAGCCAATAGGCAAGAGGGGGCTGGAATTTGTTGGACAAAAACTGGCAAAGGAACCAAAGTAGTCGGAGCAAATAACTAGAGAGGGAAAGGTAATAGAATGGGAAGATGTCGAGAACTTGCTTGGACTGCAGGTTAGAGATTGCTTTCCTTATCAAATATTGATATCAGAGTATAGGTAAAGCGAAAAAAATAGGGGGGTCCTAAATGAAAGACCAACACCCATAGAGATTTTAGTAGACTCTAGAACAGACATTGCTGTGAAGAAAGGAATAATGAGTAGACAGTACAAAATATTGCACGATAACTTTAAGAATCAATTAGAGGAGTTTAGAAAGGATTGGGAAGAGAGATTAGATAAGCAATTCAAAAAGAAACAATAGGGTGATATACACACACACATATATATATATATATATATATATATATATATATATATATATATATATATATATATATACGTATTCACCACAGCCATGTTCCTCCTTTTTGCAAAATCCACTACCATCTGACCTTCTGCATTCCTTTCCTTAACACTATACCAACCCATCACTTCCTCATTCCCTCTGTTCCCTTCACCAACATGCCCATTGAAATCTGCTCCAATCACCACTCTGTCACCCTTGGGTACAGTCATCACCACTTCATCCAACTCACTCCAAAATTTTTCTTTCTTATCCATTGCACACCCAACTTGCGGAGCATATGCGCTAACAACATTCATCATTACACCATCAATTTCCAGCTTCATAAACATCACTCTATCTGACACTCTTTTCACCTCCAAAATACTCTTGGCATACTATTCTTTCAGAATAACCCCTACCCCATTTCTCCTCCCATCCACACCATGATAGAACAATTTGAACCCACCTCCAGTACACCTGGCCTTACTTCCCTTCCACCTGGTCTCTTGTACACACAATATATCAACCTTCCTTCTGTACATCATATCAGCTAGCTGCCTCCCTATACCAGCCATACTGCCAACATTCAAAGATCCTACCCTCACTACCACACTCCTAACGTTTCTCCTCTATTTCTGCATTCAGGCATGCCTTCCCCCTCTTCTTCTCCTTCTCCTCCTTTGGCCAACAGTAGCCCAATTTCCCCCAGCACCCTGTTGGCTAACAGTACTGGTGGCGGTAGTTATTAACCCAGGCCTCGACCAATCTAGTATGTAAATCTGTATTGTTTTCCACATATCTCATTTGGCAAATCTTTTATGCCGGATGCCCTTCCTGATGCACCCCTCCCCATTTATCCGGACTTGGGACCGGCACAAAGAAATGCACTGGCTTGTGCATCCCCAGTTCATGTATAAGATATAAAATACCATCTATGAATAGAGCCAGCTTTTCTTGACTACCATACCAATTATGTCCTTAAATTTCTGAGTCCCTTATTGTCCAATGGGTCTAAATATAATGTAAATAAAAAAAGTAGACTAGGGCACCCCTGCCTAGCTCCTCTGCTCAAGCAAAAATTATCAGACAGTAACCCACCCATTTTAATCTTCTCCTCCAATCCCTCATATATTCTCCTAATCAACTTTATAATTTTATCAGGGAATGCAAATGCTTCCATTGTCGAGCTCATAGCTCATAAACTCCCAGCTTACTCTGTCAAATGCTTTCTACTTAGCAAGACCTACCAACAACAGTGGTATTTTCTTACATTCTGCTTCACTCTGGATCATCAATGCTCTGTTAATGTTAGCAAATGTTGCCTCCCCTCCACAAAACCACACTGATCCATATCTATCAATTTTGGCATCACTTTTGCCATTCTTTTAGCCATTATAGAAATAAACACTTTATAATCATGGTTTAGTATTGCAATGGGCCTCTATGAAGCTGAATCTGATGGGTCTTTGCACTCTTTAGGTATTGCTATCACTGCTGCTTTCTTCTGGGATGTGGGTGCTTCTTCTCCTCTTAAAATACTGTTAAACAAAACCTTTCATATCTTTATCAGTTTTTCCCTCCCAGCTTCCATACTTCCACAGGAATACCATATATTTATGGCGACTTTCCTGTGAATCGGTTATGCATCACCATTTTTACCTCACCTCCTCCTCCTCTTATCCTAACTGTTAGTAATTGAGCCTCATCATCCTCTAACATTGGCATACTTAATTATTCCATAAACATTTCCATTTGTACCTTTTCTTGGTTTCCATATTTCTCTGATGCATACACTTTTATAAAATTTTCAAAATATTTCTAGTACCTGTACAGGAACTCTTGTTACCTTCCTTGTTATAGGCTCTCTAAGCTTGGCGACAACCCTTTCTACTTTCTGTTGCTTGAGTCGTTGTGCTAAAAGTTTTTGTGCTCTGGTTATTATAAAAAAAGTCACTTAATAGCAGTCTTTTTAAATTTGTGTATATTATCGAGGTAATCCCTTATTTTCTGTTTAGCATTCTGCAATTGCTCCTCTTCTTGTTCTGTGAGATCCCTCTATTTTGCAATACTTTAACCTTTGTCAGTCCCTCAGAATAATTCTTGTTACTTTTTAACCATATCTCTCTTTCATTTATTTCCAACCAGTTTTTAAACTCCACTTTATTTTTATCCCACTCCCTAGCTATATTTTCAGAAGAAATTTCTATCTTCTCTAATAACCACCGAATAATTTCCACTGCCCATTCCTTAAATTCCTCTCTTTTCAAATTATAGGTGGGAAAGTTACCCTGTGCTTTTATTTTAGATATTATTGGGGCATAATCTGAAATAGTTATTGGATGTGTATCAAATATTTCAATTAAATGCACATGTTCCTGTAAAAATTTATATTCCATCTAGTCTAGACCAGTTTTTGTATCTTGGGGAATAATATGTAAATTCACTTTGAATTCTTACTACTGAATTCATATCTTTCATGCCAAATATTTTCATAAATGTCTTCAAACATCTACCCTCCTTTGTTATATTTTCCCTTTTTCCCCCAATACTTCTTCACTGCTGCAAATCAAATTCCAGTCCCCACCTATAAGTAATATTCCCTGTTAAAAGCTAATTATTTCACCTAGAATTTTCTTAAGCTCCATTATAGTAATTTTAGGTGGAATATAAATACATGCCAGTATAATCCTCCTCCTCCCTTGACAGCATCCCCTTAGTATTACAAAACTACCATTATTATTTTTTTATCCTCTTCTATCATTATTGGAGCTCTTCTTACAATTAATATAAGTACTCCTCTTTTCCTTTGTCCCACATATTCTGTTGAATAATTGTCCTGCAAACCTTTCTTTAATGTTCATCCCTTTCCAAATATGTTTCCTGTAGCATAGTTATTTGCTATCTACATTTTTAATACAGTGCACTACTCTTTATGTTTTGATATATATCTGTGAGACCATTTACATATAAAGATAATATAGAAAGTGTCACTATGTTACAAAGTTATTATCCCCACCTATTATGAGTAACAGCTTTTTTGTTGTGTCTCATTCCAGCTTTTGTGTTAGAAGCATACACTAATGCTTGGCAGATTGATGTTTTATACAGTTGTTTCATGTCATATCCATTTGAGCCTATGTCACATCTTACAAAACGTTTTGTTTTCTTGAAAGCCCTCAAACAGTAAAACAAACACCCCCAATGCACCCCTAAAACATATTAATTTAATACTAACACACAAAATTATGTACATCTTCAAATATTGATGTTTTACCTTCCTAATAGGAGCAATTGTCCCAAACTGACAGCCATGATCAGAGAAATGGGTTAACATAAAAGGAAGGTTATCCATGCTAAGACACGTGGTACAGCCTGTACTTGTAAGTGCTGTCTGGTTTTGTCTTATCTTTATTACTATCCCAGATTGGAAAAACACTTGATTGTTTTCAGAAAACATTATCTCCTAGCCATTGAAAGAAAGAAAGAAAGACATATTCTGTTTTTATTGCTCTTTATCAGATTGTCTCCATGGAAACATGAGAAGCAGAGATACAGTTGCTTCTACAAGCACTCTTTTATTTGCTAGACAAATGTTCTTTTTCATTTATTTGCTTTATCTTAACACTTGTTACTACAACAAGCCAAGGACATTAATCTAGTCATTTCCCCTATGCAAGAGTGAGAAAAATCACATTCATTTTTTGGGTTCCTATCAGTATCTCGAACGCGCTGACAATATCGAATACGATACTGTCAACGCGAGAATGCCAAAAGTGCATAACATCGAACAAGTAAAGGGAAATCTCCGTAAGGGGAGATTTCCATTTACTTCAATGTAGTGTAGTCTCGGAGTTGGTATATTTAAGTAGTGGGGGGTGCAGGGGTGCTTGCCCCCCTGCCTATACCCTTTAGTTGTTTTTTTTTTTATCGGCATTCGAAAATTTAATAGTTCGATCATTTCAGTTCGATATTTAGTGATTCGAACTATTAAATTTTCTAAATGATGATACAGACCTGAATTTTTCTTGTATCCTGCTCTTTTACTAGACTTTTCTTCTTTTCTTTTCAAGTTGCAATGCCTACATTTCTTAAAACTGAACAAGAAGAAAGAAGATGTGTAACTTCTAAGATGGCTGCACATTGATTAACCATTTAATTCTAGCTCTCCAGTGTGAAAACAGAAACTTAGCAGAGAAGGCCAGTGGCTCTATACTTCTGGGTTAATTTCAGTAACTGGCTAGTAAGTGCACTACCTGGATGGGAAAAAAGAAATCCAGAGGACTTGAAGTCATCTATAAAGTGTGAGGAAAAAACGTTGACTGGGAAAAGTACTGCAGCTGTTCAGCAAAAACGCAGTACAAGCTCTAGACATGACTTCCAGTAACCTTGAGGAATGTAATGGGGATACTAATGTAAATAAGTGCTCCACTTTATTTTCTTTCTCCCTTCTTCTCTCTTTTTCTTTGTTCATTTTTATGAAATGTTGGCACTGTAATGTAAGAAGATAAAATATATGAAAAATCAGGTTAAAAGAGTATGACAAAAGAACATTTGGTGTGCTTTTTTCATTCTTGCATAGGGGAATGACTGGGTTAAGTCAGTTAGTTTGATCTAGTAACAAGTTTTAAGAGAAAGAAAGTATATGAAAAAGAATCTTGAATATTATAAGGCTTTTTTCTAGTAAATAAATTTATACTTAGCAGTTTTGCATCTGGTTCTCATGTCTCTAGGAGACAATCTGGTAAAAGAGAAATGGCTAGGAGATAATGTTCTCTGAAAGCATTCAAGCATTTTCCCAGTTGAGAGAGCTATAAAGATCAAACAAAACCAAACAGTATTCAGTAGAAGCACAGGCACACCTTGCATCTTAGCATAGATAACCTTTCTTCTAGGTTAACTACAGTCTTGAGTGTGGCTGTCAGTTTGGAACATTTCTTCTTATTAGGAGGGTAAAACTTCAATATTTGAAGATGTACACAGTTGTGTGTGTTATTGTTAAGTTAATATGTTTTAGGGGATATTGCGGTTGTGTTTTTTTTTTTTTTTTTTTTTTTTTTTTGAGGGCTTTCAATAAAGCAAAAAGTTTTGAAAGATGTGTCATAAGCTCAAATGGATATGACAGGGAACAAATGTATAAAAGATCAACATGCCAAATAGTGTATGCATTTAACACAAAAGCTGGAACTAGACATTTAACAAAAAAGCTGTTATGCATAAAAGGTGGGAATAATACTTTAAGACAATGATCCTTTTGCTAATGTATTTAAATGTCAATGTTCTCACAGATAAATACATAAAAGAAAAAGTATTGAACTATATAAAAACATAGAGTGCAAATAGTTATACTACAAGAGACATACTTGGAAAGAACATGTGAATTTCATAAAGAAAGGTTTTCAGGATGGTTATTCAGTGGAATACTTGGGACAAATGAAAAGATCAGTACTTATATTAATTGCAAGAGAAGCTCCAGTAGTGATAGAAGAGGATAAAAATATAATAATGGTAGATTTGTAGTTCTAAGCAGCTACTAGCAAGGGAGGAGGATTACACTGTCATATATTTATATTCCACCTAAAACTGCTATAATGGAGCTTAGGAAAATTCTTGGAGAATATTACTTATATTTCTAATATTATTTATAGGTGGGGACTGGAATTTGATTTGCAACAGTGAAGATGTGTCTGGGAGGCCCAGAAGGTAAAATATAACAAAGGAGGGTATATTTTTAAAGAAATTTATGAAAATATTTGGCATGGATAATGTGATCTCAGTACTAGGATTTCACAGTGAATTTGCATATCATTCCCAAAAATACAAAAACTGGGCTAAACTAGACATAATGTACATTTCATAGGAACATATGCATTTAATTGAAGATCTTGATATGCACCCAATAACTATTTTGGATCATGCACTAATAATAACTACAATAAAAAAGGAAGTTATGCACTCACCATAAGGTTCCATCTGTGCTGTATACTTTTAGTCTTCCTCAATGAATGGAGTTCAGATCCAATCCTCCGATCCCATTTGGCCACTTTCTAAAGATTCCAGGATCCAAATCTCAAGCTCTTCCCTTACCCATAATGCCCCTTATCACTACACACCCTCAGATTGAGTTTGCTGCTATAATATATATATATATATATATATATATATATATATATATAGTCCTAAATATAAAACAATGTTATGACAGGAAAGTGATAGCGGAAAGATCAGGAACTCAAAAAGGAACTATGGTTCCTAACAACACTTTTGCACTTCCATTAGGTCTCTCACAAAGTCAAGGACAGGGGGAAAGAAGGAGGGAAGTTGAGGAAGAGTGAAAATGAACAATACAGATGGAACATCATGGTGAATACATAACTTCTTTATCTGATGTTGTCATTTTCATTTGTTCCTAAATGAATGGGACAGTGTCCCTAGCTACAGTAACCTTGGGTGGCCCTCATGAAAGGATGTTCCAGAGCACAACAGAAGCAAAGGCAGCTCTTTTTCTGGAAATAATGTCAAATTTGTAAAGAGCAATAAAAGTATGAGTATTGGACCATGTGGACGCTGCACAAATATCATCAATAGAGGCTCTAGCCTGAAAGGCTGCCAATGTAGACATTGAACTGGTTGCATGTGCTTTCAGCTGTTTTAAGGCAATACCTTGCAAGGAATAAACATAGGAAATACAATATGTTATCCTTTTAGCCAGTGTAGTTTTAGAAACTGGTCTTCTAAATGTTTTACTAGTGAAAAAGACAAATAACTGATCAGTTTGTCTAAATTCCATGGTCCTGTGAACATAAAAACAAATTTGCATATATACATTAAGAAAATGAAGGGTGTATTCACCTTTGTTTTCAAATTTGGGAAAGAAAACTGGAACTTAATGACTTGGTTGATACTGGTTTCAAAGACAACTTTTGGTAGGTAGGAAAGAAGGATTTGTGTAAAAGGTAACTGTCTTTGTGAAATACCAAATATGGTGGTTTGGAAGACAGTACTTGGAGTTCAGATACTCGTCTTGCAGAAGTTATAGCTAACAGAAGGACAGTTTTCCAAGAAAGAAACTTGAGATATACTTTAGCTGATGGTTCAAAGGGAGAAAGTGCTAAGGTTTGCAAAATCATAGTGAGGTCCCAAGGTGGAGTTGGGGTCCTTTATTGGAGGTCTAAGTAAGAAGGTACACTTATGAAAGGTCTTACATAATTTGGATGATGCTAAAGGAGAAGCATTATCTTCAATGTGATAGTTTGAGATGGCTACTAACTGAACCTTGATAGTGGAAAAACTTGCTCCATCCTGAAAAATCGAGGCAAGGAAATCTAGAACCACTGGAAGTTGAGTGGTACATGAATCTAATTCTCTCTGATGAGCCCAAAAGGAGAACCTTTTCCATTTACTTTTGTAAAGTTTCCTCATTAAAGGTTTATAAGAAGAAACTAGAGGACTTATTGAACTGGGGAGGAAAGCCTGGAAAGTCTAACCATCATTGGAGAAACCATGCAGTCAACTTGAGTCCTGCAATATTCAGCTGAACTTGCCCTGATGGGTGAGATAGAAGATCTGGACTGGGATCCAGCATCCAAGGAGTACATACTAAATGAGACCAAAGGAAGGGGAGCCACACTAGTCGAGGCCAAAAGGGGGCAATGAGTATTACTGTATTCTTCAACCGAAGTGCATTCTGAAGAAACTTGGGGATGAGAGGTAGGAGAGGGTAAGCGTAAAGGAGACCAGAAGGCCAAACATGGCCAGAGCATCCCTCGGTGACTCTTAATGAAGTGGGACAAAGGCAAAGAACCTATTGCATTTGTTGTTGAGAGGGGATGCAAACAGATTGCAGCAAGGTTGACACCATCTGTTGAAGATCATGTTTGCCACTGATAGGTTGAGAGACCACTCATAAGGCATGAGAATGGTCCTGCTGAGTTTGTCTACTAGAATGCTGGATTTCCCCAGTATGTGCATTGCTACAAGAAAGACGTTGGATATGATTGTCCATTGCCATACTCTCATTGTTTTTCAAAAGAGGGTATAGGATTTGGTTCCCCCCAGTTGTTGCTGTAGCAGACTACTGACATGTTGTCCATTTGTATTGCAATAGTCCTTACAGGGAGAAAGCTCTGAAAGGCCTGCCATTCTAGAAGCACTTGTGGGGACCATGTGCCTTGTACAGTCCATCCCAAGTAATGTCCTCACCCCAACCGGGAGGCATTCCTGGTCAATGTGGTGCTGGGGGGGAGGAAGGATAAAAGGATGACCTTGATCTCCCTCCTTGGAGTAGATCCACCAAAGAAAAGACTTTCTGCAAACTTGAGAAATTTTATCAGGTGATTCAAGGGATAACAATGAAAGGACTATTACACCACCAGGGTCCATCGAAGAATTCTCATGTGTAAATGAGCAGTGTTAAAGTTATTGTAGAAGCCTTCAACCCTGTAGTTTTTAGGATCAATCTTATAAGGGGAGAAGGAATGGAAATAATCTGTTTGATGTGTTTCTTCAATGTAAGAACTCTGGTTTGAGGTAGAAGAGCTAGACAATTGACTGTGTCTAAGTCAGCTCCTATAAAATCTACAACTTGAACTGACTGAAAATGAGATTTGTGCAAGTTGATGGTGATTCCCAGTGAGAGTGACAGTTGAAGCAAATAATCCCTGGCTTTTACTAGTAGATGCCTGGTTAGTAGAGTAAGGGGCCAGTAGTCTAAACAGGAAAACATTGCGAATCCAAGCAGTCTCAGGTGAGTTACTACCACTGCCATACATTTGGCGAACACCGTGGGGGCTGTGGTGAGACCAAAGGGCAGGGCTCTGAACTGATAATGACCATCTCCCAGCTGGAAGGATAGATACCTTCGAGATCACCTGCTCATTCTAATGCAATAGTAAGCTTCTTTAAGATCACTTGAGCACATCCAGTCATTCTTCTGAAGAACGGGAAGAATGGGCTGAACCATGACCATCCAGAATTTGGAATTCTTTACAAACTGGTTCAAATAACCTAGATCCAACATAGGTTTCAGGTCCCCTGTCTTTTTGTCACTAAAAAGAACCTTAATTTAATTCCAGATCCTGTTTAGTCTGGTGGGACCTCTTGAATAACTCTTTTGCCTAGCAACTTTGTGATCTTTTGTGCTACTAGCTCCCTCTAATTAGTTGGAACATTGAGGAGAATTTTTTTTGTTTTTACTGGAATTTGTAAAAAGGGAATGAAATGACCTCTTGATATGATGCTTTGCACCCAAAAGTCATTTGTAATGGCTAGCCAGGCATTTTGGTGCAAGGATAAGCACCCTCCATCTGCTTTCAGAGAGGGACAGTTGGGCAACCTTTCAGGAATGCTGGAAGGATCTGTCTGAGAAAGAATCTCAAGATCCTTGGTTCTGTGGTCCCCCTCTGCCATGTGGGTGATCCCCACGTGACTCCTGGAAAGGAACTTGAGATTTCTTGAACCATATTTTATTACCACTACATTGGTTCCAAGAGAAAGGTCTCTGCCTGGTAAAAAAGCAAATTCCAACAGCCGACAAGGTTTATCCATCCTGTTCACTGTGGGAGAATCTCTTTTATTTTTGGGTCAAACAAGGATGATCCGTCAAAGGAGGCATTGATGAATGATGTCCTGAAGGGTTCCACAAAATTGCACAATCACATCCAGGCATGTCTCCTTTTGGATACACCTGAACTGACTGCCCTCAAAGTACCTTCCACGGCATGCAAGATCAACCTAATGGACGCGTTTGTAATCGATTGTAGGATGGCCACCTATGAGGAAAATTACTTCTGTTCCTCTGCAGACATGGACCCTAGGACAGGATTAGAGAGTTCCTTTCAAAGACATAATAACACCAAAAAAAAAAACTAAACATAAAAAAACAAAAATCCATGAAGCCCCCTGTTTTGCTATCCTGTATATGACAGAGTTTTGAAAGACAATTTATTTATGTTACTGAATTTTTTGTAAACAAGGTGGTCATCTAAGAATGGTTTATATATCCATGTGGTAATTGTAGTGTGTGTGACAGGATTCAAAATGTTTCTAGTTTATTTATTTATTTATTTTACATTTGTTAACCGGGGGTGTCTGACTGAGCTGAAAAGGCCCTTTTTTAGCAGAGGCCCGGGGAGAAAAGCTCCACAAAGAAACATTACAGACACATTTAGCTATTTAGACATGATCAGTATACACACAAATTACAAGAGACATGTTTTACAGTGGTATGTGGCACATAAACAGTTACAATGGAGAGAACAAACAAAAAAATATTACTTTTAAAAATAAAGGTACTTAATAGATTTGCGGTGTACAGCTGAAATTTGGAACATAGGTAGAAAACATACATAGTACACAGGTACAGTGCATACATTGTAGATTAGCCAGTGTTTGTGAGTAAGATTGAAAACTATTATCAGGTGCTCTAGATTTAGTATGTATATGTTATCCGCTTTCACTAGCCTGGGGAGCAATCATGGCACTGCCAACTTTGCTTGAGATGTTGCCTGATGAGGTCTTTAAAGGAGGCTTTGGATGATGTGTTTTGAATGCTAGTAGGGACAGAGTTCCATTTTATAGCCACTGAACTACTATAAAGTGCATCTCCAAAGCTATTGTAGCTGTTGGTGACTTCTAGTAGTAGTCTGCTTGATGATCTAAGAGGCCTTTTGGCTGAGTGATGTTGTACTAGGTTTTTGAGGACAGGACACTTATTGGGGAGGTAATAGATAGAATGACAGAGGCAGAGCTGATTTTAGGTTAGGAAGTTGGGCAGTTCAAGCCAGTGGAGCTCTCTCAAAGCAGTACAGTGATGAGTTTTATATGAGCAATTTGCAGCAAAGCGGGCAATTCTGTTATAGCAGGTTTCTATTTTGCTTAGTTCAGTTTTGTTGAGATTAGTCAGAATGGGAGATGCATAGAGTAGGGTGGATAGAAGTTGGGAGCGAGCAATGGCTGATCTTGTGTTGTTGGTAAGAAATGGTTTGATGCTGTAGAGTGACCCCAGTTTGGCATGTACATTTTAATAGTTAAGTTGAGATGACTATCAAATTTTAGGTGGGAGTCTATGGTTATTCCCCAATAGCTTAGCCTGTGCCACTGGAGCAATTGCAGTAGCATTTGTGGAGTAGATAGTGAATTGACTGTTAGTGTTTTTGTTATAACTGGTTATAATCATAAGCTGAGTTTTCTTTGGATTGAGGATAAGTTGGGCTTTGGTAAGGTAGTTTTCAACATCAGAGAATGCTAGTTGAGTTGTTTGCAGGAGGGTGGGAATGTTTTGTGCAGCACATATTAAGGTAGTGTCATCTGCATACTGAATTATAGATGCATGCTGTGTGGAGGTATGGAGGTTATTTGTGAAAATTGTGAAAAGTAGTGGTCCTAAGATAGAACCCTGTGGGACTCCTATAGTTATGGGCAGCTGAGGAGAGAGAGAATTTTCCCATTTCACAGCTTGGTACCTGTCAGTTAAGTAGCTTTGGAACCAGGTAAGAGTGGAATTTGATAGATGATATTGGTTTAGTTTGTTTAGCAGGATTTGGTGTGAGACTGTGTCAAATGCTTTGGACATATCCAAAAAAAGAGTTGACACCTGTAGGCCTTCATTTTTGAGATGGTTTATTGTGTCTGTGAAGCAGAGGAGGGCTGTAGTGGTACTATGGGCAGGTCTGAAACCATGCTGAGTAGGTGACAGGATGTTGCTGTCTAGGAGATAGTTTAGCATCTGGGTATGGATGCATTTTTCTAGGATTTTGGCCAGGGGGGAGAGTAAAGCAATGGGTCTGTAGTTATTAAGTTCAGTGGAGGTCCCGACTTTATGTATGGGTGTAACATAGGATATTTTCCAGAGTTTGGGCACATAGTTTTCAACAATTGATCTGTTTATGAGAGTGGAGACTGGGATAGCAATAGCATCTGCTGTGAGTTTCAAGAAATAGCTGGGGAGTAGGTCGGCTGCTGTTGATGAGGTTTTAGTTTGGAGAGCATGCTTTTGATTGAAGTGGTGGAAACTGTTTTGAGGATAAAGCTTGTATTAGTGTTATTTGTGTTGGGGGGATAGTGAGGAAGGAACTGTCCTGTGATACTAAGGATAGAATTGAGTTCACAAAGTGGGAGTTGAATTGTGTTTCGATGGGAACTTTAGTGTCAGGGGTGGTTGGTTTGGGGGTAGCCTTTTGGGTGGATTTTAGTAGCTGGTTTACATTTTTCCAAAATGTTTGTGGGCTGTGTTGGTATTTAGTTTGTAATGTTGTGTAGTAGGCTTTTTTTGTCCAGCCTAATGCATTTCTTTGCACAGTTGCGCAGTTCTTGGTACTTAGGCTTTGTGTTTCTTTGTTTTTTTCATTTAGTTTTATTTATTTTTTTATTTTTATTTTATTTTTATTTTCATTTTATTTTATTTTATATTTATTTTTATTTTCATTTTATTTTTATTTTATTTTTTTTTATTTTTATTTAGTTCATTTATTAATGATCATAGGTATATGCCCAAAAAGAAATTTAATTATAAAGCTTGTGGGGTTGTCAATATTTTGGAATGTGGGTGTGATGTGGTAGAGCAGCACATAGGGTAAACAAACAGGATGGTAAAAACCCACATTTTAAAGCACTTGGCAGATATTAGAAATGGAAAAAGGGAAATTCCAGTTGACAAACACTTTAATTCTGGGCATTTAGGGGATGAGGCTTACTTTTTTAATGTTTTGGTACAACCTGTAGTGGAGTGATGGAATTTTCCTAAAAAATTAAATAAACTTGAGACCACTTTCATTTTTGATTATGGTACCCATTCACCCAGTGGTCTCAACCAGGAAGTTTTTTGAATTTTTGAATAAAGTTGCTGGTTTGTTAAGTGTGTGGGTTGTTGGTGGGGGTGATGAGAAAATTTATTTTAGTTGCTAGTACTCATCTGTTGCTTTTAAATGTTTTTCTTTAATGTTGGAAATGATGTATGGTAATTGTTTAATTGTTTAATGAAGTAATTCCACTGTGATACAACTATTTAAGGATTTGTAGTTTTATAGTCTGTTAACCCTTGAAGGTGAAAGGCTGAGGTACCAGGAGAATACATACTCTTGTCATTGGTTCTATTGGCTTCATTGATTTTTGTTTTTTTTTTTAGAAAGTTCCTATATCAAGTCCCTCTGTAATCTGGTGATATGTGCCAGGTAGTTCAGCTATTGCAGGTCAAATTTCAGTGACACATACACTCGTTTCCAAAACCTGTCCAAAGCCCTAGACTCTCAGTGGAACTTTGTTTGGCAAACTCCTTTTTTGGGGCTGCTGCAACAACCATGGCATCTACAAGAATCCCTTTAGTCCTGTACTGTCTATTAGCACTGGGGCCTAAGATTATGTTAGGGCATTTGGGAATAGGTTCCATGGAGTCTGGTTCCTTCCGGTAATAGCCTGCTGGGTAGCTTGGAGGGGCTGGACTGGCTGTCCCTGTGGAGTTGAATGTCAAGGCTCAAGGCATAGAGACACATGAGATGTGAAGAGAGATTTGAGGGGGGAGAGACATTCCACACCAACAAAGCAGAGGAGACTATCTCCATTACCACAAAGGGAGACTGTTCCCAGGGAGAAGGAAGCCGAAGCAGCAAAGAAGCCATGCTTCCACTCCATTGGCTCCATCTGCCCCAAAAGCAATTCACCTGAGGCAGAGCTCAGAGCTGAGCTGTCCAAAGCTAAGACTCAGAGGGGCAGAGATGGCTCCAAAAACTTTTGATTCTACTCCAACACCTTGGATCCAACCACTCATCAGAGCCAGGGTGCTCAGAAATACCCTCAGATCTGAGAACACAACTATCATTGGATCTGATCCAGATGGTCTAAGCAAACTCAGATTCAATGACTCTAAAATGAAGAGTTGAATCAGAGAAGGAGCCAATATTGGAGAGGTGGAGCTGGCCAATACTTCTGACCCAAAGGAGTAGGAGCCAGGTGAACTTCCACCTGTATCTGCACTGAGAGAAACGTCCCCACCATTCTATCCACATCAGCTTTGGTGAGACTTCAGGAAGAATGAAATGAAGCAATTGATTGTGATTTGGAACATCATCTCCCTAGGAAGAGAGCAGGGACCCTAGATGGCACTAGGTCTAAGGAGGGAGAGTATTTGGTCTGAGAAAGTGATTTAGGATCTGACATACTCAGATCTGAAAACATTTTAGGGGGTCCTGTTGAATTGTTTGAGCCAGAAGGTTTTGGATCTGACTTGATTTTTTTTTTTTTTTTTGCGGCAGCTCCATTGAGGATGGAGTCAAAGATTCTGATTTCTTTGGGGACATTTTTGTAGCATCCTTTGATGTGATCGTAGGGAGATGAACTCCAGATATAGCTTCCAAAAAAGTAACAGGCAGAAGTCCCTTTACAGTTAGCTTATTTTTACAGTCTGCTATTGCACAAGGATTAAAGCTCTTGCAAATACAGCTTTCTACATTAAGATGCACTAGGCATAAACAACAGATGCAAAGATGATGAGTGGCTGAATAAGGTAGGTTTATGGCCATACTTCCTACACTTTTTGAAGCATTTTGCCGACATTTTGAAAATAAAGATAGCAAGATTTTTTGAAAGGGTAAGGAGGAATGAAAAAAGAAAAAGTACTAACAATGATATGACAAAATACATCAGCAGTGTAACAGGGAAAATTACAGACAAAGAGAAATTATATATATTTTAAAGTTTTAAAATTTTAAGAAATGAGATATTAAAATTAAGAAAAAAAATAGTAGCAATGGTATTCAAAAATTACACTAAGTGTACAAAGAGATAAATAGGAACAAAAAGTTGTTCAATAAACTTATCTTTAAATTCACTCAAGAGCAAAGCTGACCACATCTATTCACAAAAGTGGCAAACAAGATCTGAGGTATGTTAGGGATTAGTGCATTATGGGTAGGGAGGAGCTTGAGAGTTTCAGTTGGCCACGAGCTATAGTAATGGCCCAGTCAGATCTGAGGTTCGGATCTTAAAACAGTGTTTGAGGAATGAATGAAAGTTGACAACATTAGATCAGATATTTATGAATATGATCTACATTTGTATAACCTACTAGACTTTTTAGGAGAAGGAGATTGACTCAGGCATTAAAAAACACATCTAAAGTTAATAAATAAGGAAGAACATCAGCAGCAAGCTGTGGCATATCCAATACTTTTGCTGGGAAATACTGGATTTTATTCTGCACCCACCGCAACACCTATTCCATTTTAGCTAAGATCTCAGAGAAAGATAGCTCTTCTGGAGGGAAATTTGACGTAACAATTTCCTCATAATCAGAATGTCCAACTAGTGGACAAATTACTGAAAAAACAATCCCCTCCCCATTCCTTGGTCTTCTGACTTAGAATCAATGTATGAATGAGACAGAAATCTTTTCCTTTATCTATCTGAAAGTGAAAAAACAGAACTTAAAACATTCAAACCAACAATTATTCCTTAGCAAAGCCCAGCAAGTCTTCCTTGTTCATAGTAACTAAAACAGAAGGAAGCAAGATTCTTTTTTTTGTTGTTTTGTTTTGTTTTCCTATTAGACTCACTGGAAAAAGACCAATTCATGCCAAGGTCACTATCCCAGGGCTGATACATCCTAGCCCGGATATATGGTAGGTCCTTACCTGCTCCTTCCCCTAAAACTGACAAGAGTGGTTCTCACTTACGTGATGAGGGTAAGCCTACAGCCACAAAGGAGGTGTCTAACTCCTAGTCCTTTGTGGCTTCCCAAGGAACTACAATAGATGGACCGAGGGGTATCAATGAGTACTCTGAGGAACCAAGTCAGGCCATAGCAGAGGCAACCATAGGTAGCTGATGCAGTGAGGCAGCCAACTTAGCATCCAAAGACTCCGTAACAGTTTTCTTCTTCTTACAGACACAGGAAGGAAGAGCCAAGGAGACTGGTAACTGCCCCAAGGACCAGCTGAAAAAGAAGCCTGGAAGACAGGAAGCAAGGCCTGTGAGAGTTGATAAATCTCCTGACAGAAAAATAAAGACATTGAAGTAAAAAATAAATAAAAGTACTCAAAACACAATATCTTACCCCTAACTCTCTAACTCTACATGAAAATGCAGAAATTAATAATAAAAATTATTTTAACACAGTTTGTCACACAAGCATACACTGAGACTACACACAGACACACAGACACACACACTCACACACACACACACACACACACACACACACACACACACACACACACACACACACACACACACACCATGACAGTCCATAAAAACACCCTTCCTTGCTTGCCTAACATATTTTATTCACAGGAAAGCACAGTTTTTCATCAGAAAAAGAAGTAGAAGGCTTTACCCAGAACAGAATATCTACCTAGCCTTTTAGGATCATTAGCTGACTGTTCTATGAAGCTTGCAGAGGGAAAGAACTTCAGTGGCAAGAAACCTATTTTGATACTCAAAATGTTTTTTTTTTTTTTTTTTTTAGGACAGTGCAGTGGTGCAGTAGCATTGTTGCCTCACAGCAAGAGGTTCTCCAGTTCGATTCTCAGCTGGAGTGCCTTCTGTGTAGAGTCTGTATGTCCTCCCTGCATTCATGTGGGTTTCTTCTAGCTGCTCCGGTTTTCTCCCATGTTACAAAGACATCTGACTGGACCATTTCTCCCCAGGCCTCTGCTGAAAATTGGCACTGTTCTAAGTTGGACTTTCCCGGTAAATAAATGTTAAATAAAAAAAATAAAATAAATAAATTATGTGGCAATGCTCAAACCCCTGGCAGTTAGGGCAAGGAAAGTGCCCTGTATTTGAAAGCTGGCTGGTAGTCAAATCCTGGGCAGGATGTAACCATATAACCCAACTAGCTTAGGTCTCTGCAACAATGATCTAATACTGAGTATTTGCACCACTCAGAATTACTTTTTACTTTCAGAATCTCTGGATATTTCCAAGTCATGTTTTCCACTGACACTCTGTTTTCTGTGCCATCTTTAAAACACACTGTAATGGTCTCTCTCTTTTTTTTAGCTCTCTCATCTGTGATTCATTCTTCTTCTGGCAACCAATGGAGTCATGTTACATAACATTTCCGCCTTAGCAGCTCTATCATCTGTGATTCATACTGCACAGTAATACAGCTGTGAATTCATAGGTTTCAATAGGGATGGAAAGAGAGAGGACTATAAATACCATGCTATGTGAGTTTTTTCTTAGCAAAAATCTTAAATATGATTAGTATGATATAAGAACCTGGGAGAGAAACTATTAAAGAAAGTATCACAGGATTTCATGCAAACCCAACATACTGTGCAATAAGGAAACTCATTGACACAGAAATGCCATGCAAAGACAGAGACAGTAAAGTTAACCTTTGCTCCTGTGTCAATGTAGAGATAATTCTGGAGGGAAGAAAGGCAGTCTGAAAAAGAGAACAGTTGTGTTTGGGGTGCAATTATCCTTTACCTAAAGGAAAGGTATAGCTCTTACAACTATATCTACAATGATGTATCCTGGAAGTCCTCTGAGAAAAGACAAGAAACTATACTGCAAGTAAAGAAGAATAGCTTGAAAACCATAAAATCTACTTAAAATAGAAATAGCACTGTTTGGTACAAATTCAGATTTCAAAGAGTAATGTGAAATAATTTCTTAATATGGATTTGTAATGGTTAAATGAAACATATTCCAAATACTGAACCCAAACCCAATTTTATATTTCAGTATAAATACCACACACGCTATAATACAAACTAGAAACAGTGTCAGCAATGTTTTGTTTTATATCAATCAACACTTTCATATCACAAACAATTCTATAACAGTGCTCATTTTTCTGAGATATTACAGAAATATGAAGATTATGCTTATTAGTATTAAGCATACAGACAACACACAATTTTCCTCAGGCAATATAAGTAAAGCAGTTCTTATTATCTTATTTTAAACGTTCACCTACAGGCCCTAAGCTTATTTCTAAGTCATTTGATTTTTGCTGCATTCATTTTCATAATAAATTATTCAAGCTTTGTGTATGATAATGCAAATCACTTAGTGATGTGTTTCTTCTTCCTAATCTGCTGTCGTAACAGGATGTTCCAAAATGTATAACTGTCTCTATCACAGCAATTCAGTGGTAAGTATGAAATTATTGTACATTCTACATAATAGCCATATAACACACACTATACAATGTTAATGTAATTTTCTGTTTCCCACCTTGGTCAAACTATGGCCATCAATAAATTCCTGATCATTTGGTTTTGAAGATATGACACAGCATGTATTAATATTTCATACTCTCGTAGCAGCTAATGAACAAATAGTTATATTATTTATTTTTTGTTTATTTATTTGACATTTGTTGACCAGGTATGTCTGTCTGAGCTGAGGCCCTTTTTCAATGAAGGCCTGGGGAGAAAAGCTTCAGAGATATTATAAAAATGCATAGTAGTCATAAAATGATACAATGTACTAAAGGAAGTAATATAACTAAAATAACTAATAGACAGGCTGCTAGTAAATGCTCCACATGAAGTTTCATCCAGCATAATGTAATACACTCAGATCGTTATATTTTTGCTTTCTTTCCACTCCCACAACATTTCATAACTTGTCTTTCAATTATTTCCACCTCACTAGAATAAGGAACTATTACAGTGAAAGTAAGGAGTGACAAACAGTGTAAGATGTATTAGATTCCTAATAATTCACCAATGGAAAGTTCACAGAGTAAGAATACAATGCCGAAAGCCACCTTCATTAATTCTCAAAGTATTTTTGGGAGGAGACAAAACCCACAATATGCCCCATGTGAAGGAGAACCCCCAGACTTTTTTATACCAACTCTACAGTTGCAAGACCATGAGGAAAAATACAAACTCCATTATTCCTGAAAGAGGTTTTCAGCAAAATTAAATCTGCAATGGCGTCACTCACTAAAAGTACTTTCATACACCTGTCTGGTTCCTAATGGACTTACTGTTCAAATTTTAAATGCAAACAACACTGTATACAGTGTACATGTACGCAGTAATATGCAAGGTATATTTAGTACTAGCTTTTTGCTGTATTTACTCAATTATACATGGAAATGTGCCACTGAAAGGGGTATGCTTTGGGACATCCTTGGAGAGTAGTTTCACTGCATGAATGCTCGCTGTGCTTAGCCATACAAAGAATGGTGAAGGGAAGGAGAAAGATACATATAGGCATCACATGAAAACAGTGACAGAGAAGTCACACACTTGTTCAAGTACAATTCTGAGATTCTAACTGTATAGTTGTTTTGTCATTCCAACTATCTAAATGCCAGTAAATGAAAATGTAACTTGTGTACCTGAAACTCTGGAAAACTCTTATGTTCAGCAAACCTTATCCTGCTGTTTAAGATTGAAAATTCTGTGCGAGGTAAACACTCAAACTCACAACATATTTTTTTATCAGTAGTATGCAAAATAAGAACTTACATACGTTAAAGGTAGGATGACTTAATTATTATTTTATTATTAAAGTATAATGCTCTGAGTAACCCATGAAATCTTCAATACATACAGTGTTTAAAGTGTTTTATTCTAGTGATTCTAAGAAGCTTTTGGCTCACAGGGACAGATAAAGCAAATGTTTTGCCAAAGTATTAGTAGAAATGTACAGTCCAGCCATACATCTCAACGTCTTACAGCAAAACATCTGGACAAAGCCATAAATAATGGGGGGGGACAAAGGCCAAAAAATAGGGACAAATTTTACATATTGCTGTTATAAACTTAGAAAGTTGATAGAGTTACAGATTTTCCATTAGCATTAATTTTCTGAAGAATATGAAGTCTGAAACTCAAATGCCTGTCATTACTTTCTTATTTCCATCCTAAATGATTTGTCAGAAAACCAAAACTTTATAAGGAATAGACCAAAAATATGAGGCAAAAATCTGGACAGTGGAGAGGTATAAGACCAGCTTTTATGTAACACTGCTGAATGATTCATTCAGTCACCAGACCATTCAATGTCAAGAGAAGTGAGCCAAATATATTTTAGTTATATTTTGTCTTTTTCACCCCGTTACTAAAATGCAATCAACTCCAAACTCACACCACAATAAACTGTGGACAGCCTCTGTGGTAGTAGGTATTTCACCATATAAAAGAAATGTAGCCATATTAATCTTTTGCTTTATCAAGTAGCATACAATGAATATATATTAAACATGCAAGCACTGTGCAGTCTTGGAACCTGGTGCCTATTAATAGCATTTACACTAATGCTAAGCAAGCACATGCAGACATTAATACAATGCACTTGGAGCAATAGAATACCTAACTGTGTGATCGCTTTCCTGAAAGTCCCAGAGACTCTGTAACAGGTGCTGCCATCTCCTCCACATATGCCACATTTATCCAGTGTCTTTGATGAAAACAGTGTTCCGTCACACCCTACTGACTGGATGAAAAATAATAATTAGTAACTAGGCAAAATAATCAAGGCATTGCAGACAACATGAAATCTAACCTTTTAGTTTAATCTTTCCTTACTATTGCAGTTAAACCAGCATATTTTAACAATCATATGATCTTCCTAGTTAAAATTGTTAGTAAGCTGTTAGTATGTGTTCCACATTTTGACCATTTGTTCCAAATTATCAGGGCTAGTGTTCCTCATTTAGGAGATGGAAGGTTGAGAGCCATGAATTTTAGTATTTCAGCTGCCTTTACTCTTAGATTATAAGTTTGATTTTTGTCATAACTTAGGAAAAAGCTTTTCTGTTAATATATCAATAAACCAGAAAGACATAAAAATGAGAATGCAGTACTACATGTTTACAATTCATGTGTAAAAACGATAACTAAAGGATATAACAGCAGATTTTCAAGATTGTTATACACTGATCAACAGGTTTATTAGTGCTCACCCAGTGTGAAAGCTGCAGTTGTGAGAAAAAAAAAACTTTAAAGCAATCAAATTTGATAAAAATCAGTTACTGGCTTGTGATTACACTGCTTACATGGCAGTGAAGAAGAAATCTAAAGAAAATAACAGAAAATCAACTAGAAAAGGAGAAGTGAAAAAAGAAGAATCTTGCAGCTCCTCAGCAAAACACATTTCAAGTTTCAGCTTTGGTACAGGGGATTACTTTCAGTAATTTAGTAAACCAAATGCACTCAGAGGTGCTTAAAATAAATGAAACAAAGAATGAATATAAACATTCACGTACAAAAGGCTGTAAAAAATAAAAGGCTTTAACAAGTTATTCAGATGAGGTGATAAAACTTCAAAAATTAGACACTAAAATGAAGAAAAGGCTGAGTGAGCATGAAGCTTTTCAAGTAGAGCTTTTTCAAAAAAACTTAAGAGTTAGATGACAAGAGCAAACAAAGAAAACCTGAGATTTTCTGCTGAAAATGGAAGGAACATGATGTATACCTTTTATGAACGTACAAATAGGCAACATTGATTGCTGTTCTACAGCAGAATTTGTTAATTGAAAGAGCATGTAATGTGTAAATTCAAATCTGGCCATGAGAAAGCAGCCAAGACCTACATTAGTAAAGATGCAATCATTGCAGCAAAAAGAATTGCTCTTGAAAAAATTGCAGCAGAAAGGAAAAGTATTAAGAAATAGATGCAACAGATTGTTTGTGGAAAATGATTATTCACTGTACACCAGACAGAAGAGAAGTTTCTCCTAGCAATTACAGAATTTTGACAGGCAGGTGTAAAATTCAAGTTGCTGTATCCAGTTGTCTTCAGACTATTTGTTTCCTGAAGGATCAAAGGGATTTTTGGATGCAGAACAGTTCAAGGAGGCTAAATAAAAATGTTTATATAACCAAGAGTGAGTCAACACAAAGCCTGGCAATAACAAAGCCTGTAGAGACACTTTGCAAGTGAATGCTTTTCCATTGTTCCACAGAAAAATGCTTGAGTGACAGAAAAAAGCACAGGGCCTGACTGTAGCAATCAGGAATATTTTAGATTTGAACCAGAGACTGGTGTTGAGAGATGTAAAAGACCAGCAACATTGTGATATTATAAAATAAATGGGAGAATGCAAAGCATCAGTCTCATTAGATATGTCATTAGACATGTGAAATGTGGCTTTGCAAGAAAAAGTGGTTGAGAAAGATTGGATTTTTTTTTTGGATTGTGTTAAACTGGTGGAGGAACTGTAAAGCATATCTCTCCATTTTATGTCATTAATGCTTAGAAGAATACTGAAGGGACTAAAGAAGTAAACACACATTACATTATCACTTAAGATGTGGTCACATAGACATTAATAATGAAGAAAACAAATCATAACAATATTTTTCATTATATATTACTTTTTTTCAGCAATTGTCATTCACTCCATTACATGAATTGCTCAGTTTCTACCTTTCCTAAAATCTCATTCATCCTCCTAAATATTATTTTTGCTTGTCTTGTTTGCACAAATTCCATTGATTTCTGTGAAACTTTTCTAAAGTTCCCAGCTTCAGCTCTTTATGTATTTTCAAAATTCAGTACTTCATTTGTGGTTGGTTTAAATTTTGATTTCCATTTTCCAGTAATTGCTTTTTGGCAATCAATGGCATTACACATAATAATGCCTTACTGTATCTAAACAATTCAGATTCTGTGTCCCAACCCAAAAGAACCATTTACTTACTTACAGACATTTGTTTCCTCAGCATTTCTGACAGAGTATTCTGTAGGGAATTTTTAAAATCTGTCAACATGACATACTCCCAAAACATAAATCTGCAGTTACCCCCTCTTTCCCATCACACTTCCAGCATTTGCTGCCTGCCATGAGAAAAAAATCTCTCTAGTCTGCTTAGGGTATAAAAATTCCAATGCAAACACTTCCAAGCAAAAGTCTTAAACCTTTGGAACTTTGTTGTATACTTGGGAGTCATACTGAGGTTTTCCCATTATTCCTGTTCTAAGCTGCCTCTGCAGTTTCACTTCCTATTTTTTTCTAACCATTTCTTATTTATTCTTATAGCTGTCATGGCAATATTGTAATGTCCTACAAATTATCGCTTTTTAAACAGCAGCATATGTTCTACACTCAGCTAAAAACTCTACAAGTGTTGTAGTTTTGTTGTTATCAATATCTATTTAAAAATATTATAGACATTGCATCTAATATTATATAGTAGTCTTGTATAGGGTGCAGCTGGAGTTGTTTTAAATGTGAGATGAGACTGCTGTATATGTTAAAGATATTAAAACAAGAAAGTATTTTCTTAGTTGCAATGTATTCAGGATTTTCAGTGTAGCATAGTGAGATAGGCTGAAGAGAAACAAGTTGGGATGGGGGATATAGAAGTGTATTAATCGCATTAGGTGTTAAATTAAAATAGAAATGGCTCCTGTTTTTAAAGGAGTGGATATTTACAGTAATGTCCTTCATTTAAACTACAGGCATTTTTTAAACAAATAGAATTGAGAAGTAAAACAAAATGATATATGGTATAAAAAATACTAGTTTTCTAGGGACTATATTAGAAGCACAAAAAGGCTTCTTAGTGAATACGGAAATAGCGACACATATTGATCAAATCGCATTTAAGTGATTTGATTAATATGTCATAGGGCAAGGAGATAGTTGGCCGACTTCACAGAGTTGCCCTTTCCTTCCCTATAGTGCAATCTCACAGTTGGTATATTTAGTTAGTGGTGTGTGGGGGTGAAGCCCCCCTACCTGTTTATGGTGTTAAATAATTTTTTTTTTAGCGAACAGCCATGTAAGTTTTTCCCCTAGGGAAAAATTAAATTACGTGGCCATTCACTATTGTCAGGTTTCATGCATTATGTGTTGACTTTTATGTAGTCGCACTTATGCACTTTTGGTCTTATAATATAGACCCATTTTCTAGTATCTGTGAAGTTTATTAGCATGTTTTTCCATTAGCAGATGCTCTCAGTGGGAGACAATACTTCCACAGGTTGAATCAATTAACCATGAGAAGTCTGTAAAGTGTGTTGTGAGTGAAATTTGCACAGATTATTCCATGCATCTACAAAATTACTAGCTTTTTTTCACATTAGCAACTAATTCAAGTTGTCTGCAGGTACAAACAATTAATCATTAAAGCTTGGAACACCCTGTACTGCATACATTTCTCTCAGCACATTGTTAATAACATTTAAAGGCACACTGGCATGCAGTTCAGTAAAAAATAAAGTTTGAAATTGTGGGAAGTAAATAAGATACACAAAAAGTTACCTTCCCATCAGCCTTAACACTTTAATGCATTTAATATAATTACAGTGCACAGTTTAGTTTATTTAAAGTAGTCACTGCACTTTTCTTAGGGCTAAAAGTTAATGTTTACTAGAAGCATGCAAACTATTTTTTTCACATCTGGGAGAGAAATAGAAATATAAATAAGAAAGGAAATGGCAGTACTCAATGTAAGTAGGAACACATACTCTAATATGTGTATTAGCATTGTTACCTTAATTTTTAGAACAGGTAATACCTGTGGTTGCAGTTGTCAATTTGGGTAAACTGTTGCTATCTGGAGGGGTAACCTTCATTTTTTAATATACCATAGTGTCATGTGTTGTAAGTTAAAAGGAAATGAGAGATTCTGGAAATTTATTTCATTTCTTGTTTGACTGTTTTCGCTAAAGTAAAATTTCTGAAAAATCGGACTCATGTTCAAATGGAGATGAGAAGAAGTGGCTACATCAGTTTTCAACCTATGAAACATTACTAAGTGCATGTAAGCTAATACCTGGATATATATATATTCAAAAAGTACAGTTGTGTAAGTTAACAACATAAAAATAGATGCATGAATAATCACTGTTGCAGTAGCCTAAGTTGCAACAGTTATATTCTTCGCAGGCTAAGACAAATGGCCAACACCCATAGAAAGTCAGTGGTTATGACACCAAATCTTCAGTACTTTCTTGCCTCAGAGTAAGGAAACTACAGCCCTTTAATTTATGTAAATTCAAGGAAAAATGTAAATTAAAATATCCACACCCTGGCAACACATTTAGCACTGAACAGGGGGATGGGGACAGAGGGTGCCCTTTTCTATAACAATGATCTGTTTGAGTATCTACTGTTATAGTAAGTTAACTTACACAACTGTACTATGTTCATCATTAGATCACTGTTGCAGTAGCCTAAGTTGTGTGGGTAGATTACCAGAGTTTAAATGAAAGGGAGGTAGAAGAAGGGTCAGAGTCAGGCAGTCCCTGTAGAACAGTCATATCAAAACCTGCTCAGGATCTAGAAAAGGGATCTAATTTGTAATGCTCTGTAACATTATGTATGGATGACCAAGTTGCAACTTCTAGAATACTAAAATAAAAGCCCTTGTAGAATGGGCCTGATTTTGCTTGGAAGTGATTTATTATGATGAGAGCAGCAGAAACAACAGCATGACATAATCATTTACAAATTGTCTACTTTGTCACCAGATGTCTCTTTTTCTTGCATTCATAGAAAATAAACAGTTGATCAAAAGTCCTGAAGGTTTTGGTTCTGTCAGTATAATAGCTGAGCAGTCTGTGGACATCCAGAATGTGTAGAGTTCTTTCTTCCTTATTTGCAGATCTAGAAAAAAGGCAGGGAGATAAATAGTGTGAGACAAACTAAATGCTGAGACCACTTTAGAAATTAAAGAAGAGGTTGTTCTCAAAGTTACCCTATCCTTATGAAAAAATAAGACAGGGTTGACTCACCATAACAGTTTGCAACTCAATAGTTTTCTTGCAGATGTCAGGCAACATTGCTGATTCTAATGGAAAAATATAAGCTTTCCTAGAACAAAACTAAGATCTCAAGAAGGAGTCACCTGTTTTTAGGTGGTCAAATATGCAGAACCCCTTTCAAAAGCTGTCTGAACTGGGGCTAGGAAGAAAGAGGAGGATCTATGGGCAAACAGGCATCTTAATATAAAACCCATGTAAATAATGAAGAATCAGAGACAAATGAGCTTTAAAATGGTCAGGGTTCTTACTCTGGCTCCAACTAGAAAATCATTTCCACATGCCTAAATATGACTTTCTAGGGGCAGATTTCTTAGCCTCCATTAATACCTGCTGCACATACTCAGAAAACAAGTGCCTAATAAATATTAAAATTCTTATCATCCAGATAATTAACTGAAGAAGATTTAAGTTGGGGTGTATCAGGCAATCCCCATCTTGTGTAAGTCCCATCTGATTGAATGCAGGTAGCCTGAAGGGAAAGACTGAGCTGAAATGCTAGCTACCAGGCCATCACTGCAAGTCTACAAAGGGGGCATAATCTTGTTCCCCTATGTTGGTTTATGTACCACATCTTTGTGGTGTTGTCTGTGATTACCAGAAGAGGTCCTGGAGTGCAAAGATGCTTTAGACATTTTACAGCATTTTTACTGCCATCATTTCTTTGGCAGTTATGTATTTCAGTCTGTCTTGCTTGTTCCATAGACCCTGAAGTTTCAACCACTTGGAAAGATCTCCACAAGCAAAGTCTGAGGCAGTTGGAGAAGGGGAGACCTGGACTGAGAGATAATTGGTCCACCCACTTCACTTTTGATAAATCCCAACACAGGTAAGTGAAAAGAGAAAGGATGTTGGTGATGGGTTCAAACAAATGTGAGAAACTATTGAATTTTATTCATATGAAGTCTGGCTAAAGGAACCATCAGAATAATAAAAGCCATGAAACCCAGAATCCTGGGATATTCCCTGGCTAAGGTCAGAATCTGGTCTGAGAAATTTATAAAACATTCCTTGTACTGGTCTACTTTACTATGAAGAAGAAAAGCCCTCATGAGAGATGTATCCAGAAGGCAATTCAGAAATACTATCTTACGAGAAGGACTGAGAGAAGGTTTCTATAAATTCACTTGGAAGCTCATACTGAAAAAGAGATCCTTTGCCCAAGTCAGAGATTCCTGACATTGTGAAAAAAAGTGTATACATATAGGCCAATCATCTATGTAGAGGAAAAATGTGAGTGCTTGATACTGCAGTAAGCTGTAAATGGTGCCAGACACTTCGTAAATATCCTGAGAGTTGTAGATAGTCCAAAGAGCAAATGAAAATGCAAACCAGACACAGAAAATCATAAATAAGTCTCAAATATTTTTGAATTGGAATGATGATAATGAGAAGTTATGTACCTACCATAACGTTCCATGTTAGTTGTCTTCTCTCGCCTTCTTTCTTGCTGGATGGGTTCGGAGCCGATCCTCGGCTCCAACTCGGCCACTTACTAAAGCTCGAGAGCTAATTTTACCGGCTCGAGGCAACCCTATATCCCATGATGCAAGGCGATGACTACCCAGATCTCGTTTGGTAGCTAAGGAAAATTATGCAATATATTCCTCCAACTGGAGAGGAGGAGGAAGAGGTAATAATAATAATCCCCCGAAAAAGACCAACCTGATCTAGTGACACTAGTAAGCAGATTAGCTGGAAAATTGGATCAAGACTCTTCAAGGAAGAGGAACAATCTTCTCAGTCTGACCAGGCTAGGGGGATGGTGGGCGGGACGCAAGAAAGAAGGCGAGAGAAGACAACTAACATGGAACGTTATGGTAGGTACATAACTTCTCAATGTTAAGTTGTCAATCTTGCCTTCATTCTTGCTGGATGGGACCGCGTCCCTAGCACCTCTATCCTGGGTGGCTCAATGGAACAGACTCTTGAGAATGGTGGAACCAAAATTTGCTCTGTCTCTGGAGGCCAAGTCTAATTTGTAATGCGAAACAAAGGTATGAGGAGAGGCCCATGTGGCTGCTGCACAAATAGTGTCTATTGGGAGTCTAGCCTGAAAAGCTGTAGATGTAGCTAGTGCTCTGGTAGAATGGGCTTTTGGCCTAGAAATCAACTCTTTACCTCTGAGCTGATAAATGCATGTAATCACAGAAGACAGCCATCTAGATAGGGTTACCGTGGATACTGGAAGGCCTTTCCTGTTCTCTGCATAGGATAAAAACAGTTGATCAGATTTCCTAAAATGTTTGGTTCTGTCCAGATAATATCTGAGTTGGTGGTGAACATCGAGATAATGTAGTTTTTGTTCCGCTCTATTAGAATAATTTGGGAAAAAACTGGAAGATCAATAGATTGATTTAAGTTCATCTGCGATGCCACTTTGGGTAAGAAAGACGGATTAGTCCTTAGAGAAACTCTGTCTTTGTGGAAGATTAAGTAGGGAGGACGAATGCAGAGGGCATGAAGCTCAGATACTCTCCTGGCAGAAGTAATGGCGACTAGAAAGAGTGTCTTCCAAGAAAGAAATTTCAATGAACAGGTAGCCGCAGGTTCGAAAGGGGGAAGAATCAAGGATGTTAAAATTAAATTTAGATCCCACTGTGGTGGGGGGTCTCTAATCGGAGGTTTAAGTAAAAATATACCTCTAAGAAATGCCTTGCAAAGTTTATGTGACATGATGTTGTGGTCCAACAAGCCGATATGAAAATTTGAAATGGCTGCCAGCTGAACTTTTACTGTGGAGGAAGAAGATCCTGAATGAAAAATCTCGGCTAGGAAGTCCAAGACCGAATGAATCGGAGCAGTAAAGGGATCTATGTTCCTAGATTTTGCCCAGAAGGAGAAACATTGCCATTTACTAGTGTAAATCCTTCTGGTGGAACATTTAAGGGAAGCTACTATGATATCCCGGACGGGATTAGAAATCATAGGAAGCCTGGCTAGGGATGGAAGTGGAGCAACCAAGCAGTGAGGTTGAGAGAAGGTATGGATTGGTGCAGCTGCCCCGACTGGTGGGTCAGAAGATCTGGAACCGGGTCCAGATGCCATGGCTGTACCAAAAGATAACGATGTAGGAATGGAAACCATATTTGTCGAGGCCAATAAGGGGCAATGAGAATCATCTTGGCTCTCAAGGCGGTTGCTTTCTGAATTACTTGTGGTATTAGAGGGAAAGGAGGAAAGGCATAGAGAAGTCCCCGGGGCCAATCTTGGATTAGAGCGTCTCTGGGGGGATGGCCTGGAAGGGGGAAGAGAGAGAAGAAGTCGGGGCATTTGCTGTTTTGAGGGGTAGCAAAAAGATTGCAGCAAGGAAGGCCCCACTTCTGAAAAATCTCTTCCGTCACAGACTGTTTGAGAGACCACTCGTGAGGCATGAGAATAGCTCTGCTCAACCTGTCCGCTATGATGTTGGATTTCCCGGGGATATGCGTTGCTATCAGAAACCGCTGAGAAGAGATTGCCCACTGCCAAAGTCTGAGTGCCTCTCGACACAGTGGATAAGACTTGGTTCCGCCCTGCTTGTTGATATACCACACTATGGACATATTGTCCGTTTGGACTGCAATAGTTCCCAGGGGAAGAGAGTCATGGAGGGCTTGCAACATTAAAAGCACTGCTCTCATCTCCAGGACATTTATGTGCAGGTGGCATTCGAAAGGTTGCCAAGTGCCATGGACCATCCTGCCCTGATAATGCCCCCCCCCACCCGATCAGGGAGGCGTCCGAAGTAACCATGGCGACCGGGGCGGGAGGAACAAAGGGTCTGCCCTGATGGACTTGAGGAGACAATATCCACCAGGTCAGATGCCTTTTGCAAATTGGAGTTATTATGATCCTGTGACGCATGGGAAGTCATTGAAAGGACCATTGGGCGAACAGCATCCATTGTAGGAGACGCATGTAAAAGCGGGCAAGGGGAAGAAGTGTTATGGCGGCCGCCATAAGACCCAGTACTTTCAGAGCAAATCTGGCCTGAATTTTGTCGCTGTGAAGAATCACATGGATGTGGTTTTGAATATCCAAGATCCTTTGGTCTGTTAACTTTGCTGAAAGTTGTACGGTGTCCAATTTGGCACCTATAAAGGTAATAGATTGACAGGGCGACAAGGCAGATTTTTCAAAATTTATAGAAATCCCTAGACCTCTGCAAATGTGAATGGTGTAATCTCTGGCTTGGAGAAGTTGATGCCTGGTGGTGGCAGTGAAGAGCCAGTCGTCTAGATATGGAAACACCTGGAATCCTTGACATCTCAGGTGAGCCGTAACCGCTGCCATACATTTGGTGAACACTCTGGGGGCTGTAGTGAGTCCAAATGGCAGGGCTCTGAATTGGAAGTGACTGGCCCCCAGCCGAAAGCGGAGAAACCTTCTGGAGCACCTGTGAATTTTTATGTGATAGTACGCATCCTGAAGGTCTACCAAGCACATCCAATTGTGCTTGCCCAGAAAGGGTAGAATGGACTGAAGCGTGACCATCCGGAATCTTGTTTTCTTTACAAACTTGTTTAGTTTGCTGAGATCTAATATTGGTCTCCAGTCCCCTGTCTTTTTTGGTACTAAAAAGAACCTTGAGTAGATTCCGGATCCTATTTGGTCTGCTGGGACTGGCTGGATGGCTCTTTTTGCTAGCAGTTTTGATATCTCTGGTACTGCTAGTTCTCTTAGCCCGGGTGGAACGTCTTGAAGGGTTCCCTTTTGCTGAACTGGGGTTTGAATAAAGGAAATTTTGTAACCCTCAGATATGATCAACTATACCCATTTGTCTTGAGAAAGGGAAAGCCAGGCTTTTGGGTACACCGATAATCTTCCCCCGACTGCCTCCGAAGGTGGACAATCGGGCAACATCTCAGGGATTCTGGAAGGGTTTGTCAGAGAGAGGCTCCCTGCTACCCTGATTCTGCGGACCCCCTCTGCCCCTAGGG
Organism: Protopterus annectens; assembly: GCF_019279795.1. Taxonomy (NCBI): domain Eukaryota; kingdom Metazoa; phylum Chordata; order Ceratodontiformes; family Protopteridae; genus Protopterus; species Protopterus annectens. Next base: position 773,965,313 of record NC_056741.1, on the reverse strand, counting down.
CGGCGTCTGTTGTTGTTACCCCCTCTGCCTCTGGGGGTAAACTGACCTCGTGCGTCAGGCGTGACTCCTTGAGATTTGCAGAACCACATTTTCCCTCCCTTCTGACCTTTTGGGTAAGGTCTTGAAGGGGTGGAGAAACGGACTCCTACGGCAGAAAGAGTCTTGACATCTTGTTCACATCTAGTCAAGGTGTCTTTCACTTGAGGTCCGAACAAAGTCGAGCCATCAAAAGGAGAGTTTGTGAAGGACGCCTTGAAGGGATCTGCAAAATTACAAAGCCGCATCCAGGATTGACGCCTTAAAGCCACTCCTGTGCCTGCGGCCCTACTCGCTCCATCGGCTGCATATGAAATGAGCCGCATGGAGGAGTTAACAATGGAGTTTAGGATTCCTAGCTGTGAGTTAATTTTATCCTGGGACCCATCAGCTGACGGATCCTGTAAAACTTCTCCCAACTCTTTAAGAACATCTCTTTGAAGGCGGGTGAAGTGACACAAGTAGTTCAGCGACTGCATGGCAAAAGTCGCTGAAGAAAAATCCGCTTGCCGTACCTATCCATAGTCCTGGAATCCTTGTTAGGAGGATGGACAGGTACTGAAGGATCAGCTAGTTCCTTCTTGGTGGCTGCAGCCACCACCATGGCATCAACCGGGACACCTTTTGTCAAATATTGCCTATCAGGTGGGGCCGTGATGAATTTAGAAGGCCTCTGAGGAATGGGTTCCACTGAATCCGGAGCCATCCACGCCTTCCGAGCCACCACGTCCATAAGAGGGTCGAAAGGCGGAGACACCCAGGAGGTGGAGGGTCGAGACCCAAACGCCTCCAGGTATACCGACTCGTCCTCGGAAGGATTAAGGGAAGGCCAGTTCCCCCTCTGCTTAAGGAGTTCAAGGATGTCTGAGAAAGAGACATCCTCAGAGGGGGACCTTGGGGATCCCTCCAACTCATCCAAGTCAGTATCAGATGTAATAGACTCGGGGGAGTCTAGATGTTTCCTCTTACATGTCCTCTTACGCGGAGGTTCACCTGACGAGTCAGGAGAAGCCTCGGAAGTGGAAGATATTCCCAGTGGGGAAACCTGAGGCATTGGATCTCTGGGTCCGGGAGCAAGAGAGTGGGAAGAGACGTCAGCAGGCACTGTAGTGGGAGAAGCTGATGGAACTGACCATTAACTATGCCCTGGGGCTAGTACACTCCTCATCACCTCGAAGGCTCCCCTGTCAGAGAGGCCAGAAGGCTCCCGCTCCGAAGAGATAGGAACCCCAGGCCGCACCAACAGGGATGGCTCCGAGGCCGATGTCGGGGCTGAGCTCACCAGCACCGAAGCTCCGAGAGGGAGAACGGGGTCGGACAAGGGTCCGATGCCACTCGCCCCCTCGGAGCCGACGAGAGAGACCAGATGCCCGGATCCCTCCAATGAAGGCATCAAGGAGGAGATCGGAGCAGAGGACGAAGGAGCCGAAGGGGGGGTGGTATCGGCTCTGAAGTCACAACAGCCATGGCTCCGAGGAGTTCCGGCTCCGAGCTCTGTAAGAGAGTCGAAGGAGGAATGTTAGGTGGATGTGTAATAGCTACCATCTGTTGAGACGGGCTATGGAGCATTTGGGCCAATGGCTGAGACTTTAATAGTCTACTCACCACTCTCTCAAGGTCGTGGTCGGACAGCCTGGACGACCGAGAAGACCGGCTCCTATGGCTCCGCTCCAAGAGCAGGGGTGATCTCAGAGCCGAATGTATCGACTCTAACGAAGGGGATCTTGATCTCTTTCTTGAGATAAGTAGAGCCGAAGGAGCCGAGGATACATCGGCTCCAGCCGGAGCCGACACTGAGTGCCCAGATTTAGCAGTATCGGCGCCGGATGGAGCCGATACTGTAGCTTGTGACATAGAAGGATCGGCTCCGGCCGGAGCCGATCTTGTCACAGAAGGCGAACCAGTAGCCGATGGCTTAGGGCTTGGAGCCGAAGGCTTAACTGGTTTCGAGGGCTTCCCCGGAGCCGACTTAGTCGGGGAGCTCTCAGGCTTTAATAAGCCCCTCAGTATTAATTTATTTCTGCGCTCCTGCAGGACTCTTGGGCTGAAGGCATGGCAGACAGCACAAGAGTCCTGCAGGTGCAGAGGTCCCAGGCAGTAAACACAAGAAGTGTGACCGTCTGTCAGAGACATCTTCTGACAGCACGAGTCACACTTCTTGAAGCCTGAGACCTTTGTGTCCTTCGACATAACTGTGTCGAGGAAACACTAAGTGACAAAAAACACAGACACACACACAAAAAAAAAACACCCAATCCAATAAAAATTAAAAACAGGGATACAAACACACCCAAACACCACACAGAATCCCTGCAAAAAATTAGGAAAGGGGAAGGCTTAAGGCCTAACTTAGGGGAAGGGATAAATAACTGGAAAAATAGGGAACACTAATGGAAATAGGGTTAAACTAATCATTAAGAGTTTACACAACAACGGTAGTGACTAAAACTAAAGGGGGGAGACTAAAAGTCTGAAATTTGAAAAACTTACCAGGAGCCAGTAAAAAAAGCACTTCGCAAGTGAAAGCGGCAAACGAGATCTGGGTAGTCATCGCCTTGCATCATGGGATATAGGGTTGCCTCGAGCCGGTAAAATTAGCTCTCGAGCTTTAGTAAGTGGCCGAGTCGGAGCCGAGGATCGGCTCCGAACCCATCCAGCAAGAATGAAGGCGAGATTGACAACTTAACATCCATCTTTTAAATCTAGTTACCAGAAAACTGAGATGTGGAATGGGAGGTAACAAGGCTAGAATGGAAAACATCTTGAACTTTGGAACTCTGATGTGAAGATTCAGAAGGGAAGGGTGTAGGACTAGTCTCCAAGTTCCTTCTTTCTCTTAGCACTAGAACAAAATTCTTGAATAAAACCCCTTCCCTGTTTGTTTGTGGGGAAATGGTTCTATATCCCCCTAAAGACTGCATTTACTACACAACTGGAGGAAATATAAAAGCTTGGTTTGAGGAATGAGGATACATCTCCTGATAAAGAGGAAAGGAGTCTTATTGCTAATTGTAGCCTCTCTGAATGATTATCAGAGCTCAGTTATCTGAGGTTATCTGATGCCACTGTGGAAAATTAAGACCTAAACTTAGGGAAAGATTTAGAGGATTGCCAGCATGGAAGGAGGCACTTCAAAGACATATAGTCAGTCTGACTTTTTAGACTATCCTTAGTTCTGGGAGGTTCCTCCTTTTTTTTTTTTGAACCTCCTTGCCATTACATTTTGAAGTTTTGCTTGTCTGTACCTTGCTGAGTCTATTTGTTTTGCATTGTTTTCTATAAAAAGATCCTGCAACAGGAGGAAAAGTCTTATAGGTTCATAGGTTCATACTAGGCTATCTGCCCTAGGGCATTTATAAGCCTAGCCAGAATGTGTTTGGCTTTCGCCACCCATTTTAAATTTATTTTTCGAGGTTAGTATATTGTGCCTCTGTCTAACAGTGACACAGAAGTGATATCCGGGGTAAACCTATGATCTCCCATCCACTCATCAAGATTCCTCTTGAAGAGAGTCAGTGAGGGACTCTGCCTAACCTGGACTGGGATTTTATTCCAGAGTGAAGGGAGCCTCTGGGTTATGAATCTGTCCCTCCAGCATGTCCTATTTATTTCAGTGCTGAGGTTCAAGTCTCTCAAGTGCGTAGCTCGATGGGATTTGGATTTTCTGAGGTGCAGCATGTCCATTAATTCTGAGTTGGACATGGCTTTATACATCAGGCACAGATCACCTCTGAACAGGCGGTATGCCACTGAGTAGAGCTGGAGTTTCTTTAACCGGGCAGCATATGGCATCTGTTTGAGCCCTTTGATCCTCTTGGTGAGGTACTTTTGGGGTCCTTCCAGTTGCTGCAGGTGTCTGGTAAGGTACATCCCAAAAGGGGCATTGTACTCAATTATGGGCCTGATGAGGGATGAGTAAAGAGGCACGATGACCTCCCCTGATCTAGATGTGAATCCCTTCATGATTAGGTGGGCTATATAAAATGTTTTTCTAACCACTTTGGCCACGTGGTTGTCAAATGAGAGATTGCTATCAACTTGGGTCCCCAGGTCCCGAATTACTTCTTCTGTACTTAATGGATTACCACCTATGTGGTAATTTGTGGGCACTTTGTTTTTGCCAAAGGGGATGACTATACACTTTTTGGCATTTAGCTTGAGGCTGTGGCTCTGGCACCAGTTCTCTGTTTCTATGTGGCCCTTTTGGAGGATGCTTGTGTCGGCTGGAGAGTCGATTATGGTGCCCAGTTTGCAGTCATCTGCGAACTTGGTCAGCCACAGTCCTTCCGTGTTGGCTTGTACCTCCGAGAAATATATACCGAACAAGAGAGGTCCCAGGACTGAGCCTTGTGGGACACCACTTGTAACTGGTTTGGAGTCTGACATGGCTCCAGCAATTCTAACCATGTGGGTTCTGTCCTTGAGCCAGTTTGCAATCCATCTAGTGTCATAGGGGTTTATATTTAAGCTGGTGAGCTTATCTATAATGCCCGAGTGAGGTATTGTATCAAAGGCTTTTGCGAGGTCCAGGTAGGCTGTGTGGACCACCTTCCCCTTGTCAATGGCCTTGGTGACTGTTTCAAAGAAATCAACCAGGTTTAAGAGGCAGGATCTGCCTTAACAAAGCCGAACTGGGTAGGATCCAGTGTCTGTAGGTCCCCAATATCTTTATTTATGAGGTCCATGATGATCCTTTCCATAGCTTTGCAGACCAAGCTAGTCAGGCTTATGGGGCGATAGTTTCCAGGATCCGTTGAGGCACCACCTTTATGGAGAGGGACCACTGTTGCTGTACGCCACTCTTTGGGCACATATCCTGTAGTAAGGCTGAGATTGAACAGTAGTTTTATGTTTGGGTTTAGCTCTTCTTGGAGTTCATGTAGGACGCAGCCCGGGACACCGTCTGGTCCCATTGATGCTGTGTTTTTTGCTTTGGAGAGGGCGGCTCTTACCTGAGCATCTGAGATGTCAGGGGGGGCAGCACTCTACTGGGATAGATATTTGCCCTTTTGGTGAGGAGGGTGGGGAGAAGTTTGCGCTGAACCTGTCAGCTAGGATGTTGGCAATGTCTGTGGGTTCGGTGTATTTTTTGTCATTTTGGACTAATTCTGAGCATATCTGGGAATTACCACCCAGGTTCCTAACATAACTAAAGAAAGCCTTGTGATTATCCTTAGTGTCCTGTGCAGTTTTTCTCTCGAAGCTGGCCTTAGACAATTTTATGAGTGCCCATAGTTTTTTGCTAATACTGATCAGTGATGCCTTCCCTTTTTGGGATTTTGCTCTATCATTTAGTAGCTTCCTCCTTCTATTGTATAGTTTGTTTATGGCTGGGGTCCACCAGACAGGACGTCTTCCTTTGGAGGATTGGGTCTTGGTTTTATTTGGGATCGCATGATCCATGCATTCCTGAAGGTGTTCATAGAATGCGTTTATAAAGGATTCTGCGATCTGGGACATATTTTCCACAGGCCCGGGGGCTTTGAAGGATTCCACCTCGGTTTTGAGGAGTGTGAAATTTGCTTTAGAGAAGTTTTTCACTGTGGTTTTCTGGGCAGGGGTGGGGTCGGGATGTGAATATCCAGTGAGATTAGTTTATGGTCTGATCTTACCAGTGAGGGATACACTTCTGGTCTGGAGCATAGAGTCCCCATGTTGGTGATGATCAGGTCCAGTATGTTTTCCCCTCTTGTGGGAGTGGTAACAAGTTGTTCCATAGCATTTGAGTTTATAAATTCTAGGAACCTTTGGGCTAGGGTGTTGGAGCTAGAGTAATGCTCCCAGTCTATGTTTGGGTAGTTGAAGTCACCCAATATAATGGTGTTTGGAGAGACCTTCATATTTTCCAGTGTTCTCAGGAAGGCCGAGTGGGGTTCCTGGGTTTGGGAGGGTGGTCTGTAGCAGGCTATAAACTGGAAGGCAGTTTTACCCACTGTTAGTTGCACATGGATAGTCTCTGATGCTTCATGCTTTGCCACCAACCTGGAGGTGTGGGTATCTTTGATGAATATCGATACTCCCCCTCCTTTTGTGGTTCGGTCCAAGCTTTGGGGCCGAAAAGCATGGTATGAGATATAACCTGGTAGTGTTAGGGTGCTCTCGGGAGCCCTGAACCAGGTTTCTGTTATTGCACAGATATCGATGTTCTCCATGCTAAGGAGAGCTTCGAGTGCGTGCATCTTGAGCTTTAGACTTCTGGCATTGAGTAGCATTACTCTTAGTTTCTTATCCCTTGTGATACCTATGGAGGTGGGTTTGTCTATTGAGCCTTGCCTAAAAAAGGCACTATGGGGGTAGCAAGAGCCTTTGCCAATATCCGAAAGCTCAGGGGTGACAGGTGCAAGCTGTCCCTAGCGAAGCATCGTGGCTTGTCGAGCATATCATCCCAAGCTGACAGGCATTGGATCCCCTTTGAATGACACCAGTACTTAAGCCAATTGTTGAAATTGATCATCTTGTCTTCATATTGTGGCATCATTCTTGGTGAGGGTAAGATGCTACTCAAGGTCAGGGTCATACCGGCCTGGGCTACATGCTCAGAGAGCTCCTCTATGTCTCTTTTCATGTAGTCCAGGGAGGTACGTCTCAGGTCATTCACACCAGCATGGACAATGACTGAGTCATATTTGTACTTGCCTTGGAGTGACCTGAGTGCTTGTGTTATGTGGCAGATCCTAGCACCCGACAGGCTGCTCACCGTGACCCTCTCCTTGTTCAGCCTGGTGAGCGGGATGTCAGTGTGCCTGACGATAGAGTCACCTATTACAAGTGTATCAGGTGTGTTGTTTAGTCTTAAGGGCTGTGACTGTTCGGCACACTGGCTTTGTGAGATATGTGTTGCACGTGTTTTGTTTTGGGGTAGCGGTTGCTTGGGTGTCTGCTTTGGAGGCATTGCTGCTTAGGCAGATCTTTATTTAGAGCCTCCGGGTATGTTTTTGTGTGATTATGTGTTTGGTTTGCTGTCGTGGTAGGTCTATGTGAGACTGGAATTGTAGTGAGTGTGGTTATTAAACTTTGAGAAGGGAGGTTGAAAAATCTGTGTAACCCCTGAATTAATTTTCCTCTTTCCTTAAATCTTTTAAAGATGTCATAAATATGCATAACATATTGTTTACTTTTTCTAGGAGACTCCCTAGAAAATGACCAGCCTATGGAAGGGGCTCTTCCTTGAGAGTCCAGAATTCTAGGTCTTCCTTGTGGTAAATCCTTAATGACCCCTCTTCCAAGACTGACATGGACAAATCAACAGCCACAGATGACAGTCTGACTCACAATCCTGAGTAGCTTCTCGAGGACCAACATAAGTGGGATTCAAAGAAGATGATGAGGGATCTGGGATACCTGATTTGGCCACAGCAGTCTCAATCATCAGCGGCTGTGGCATCAAGAAAGCCTGCCTGCCTAACAAAAACTCCCCCCAAAAAACATATTTTTTTAAACTTATTCATAAAATCCACAAGTTCAGAATCTGTGAAAAAGAATAAAAATCATCTGGAAGCCTGCCTGCTTAACGAAAACTCCCCCCAAAAAAACACATTTTTTAAACTTATTCATAAAATCCACAAGTTCAGAATCTGTGAAAAAGAAAAAAATCATCTGTAAAGATTGTGCACAAAATAATTGATTAGAAAATATATATCACATATGAAACAGTTCTCTCCCAGTCATTTAAGACTAAATTAACAAAGATATGAGCTATAGAATTCCCCTGTGCCGCACCTCTTATCTGTGTATAAAATACTTCAATACACATACAAAATGGATGGTTAACATTAAATCAGGCAAGGTACATATAGACTTAATATCCTAATTTGTAATTACTGTGACGTTTGACAAAAATCTGCATGCCATTTCAACCCTAAATTCTGGTGAGTTACAATATATAAGGAAGTAACATTTGGTGTAACCATCAAGGCTAATCATCAGCAGTCTCCAATTTGTACAAAAAAAATCCAATGAGTCTTTGAGTACAGTGATGTAACTTACATTATTCTGTTCAACTTGTTTTCCAAACACACTGCTAATGTCTCCATTTTGACCTTCTTGGAGCAACAATGATTCTGTTTTCTTACATCATTTGAGTATGCGAAAAACGTGCATATTTTTGATGTATTACATACATAAATTCTTGTTAAGTATGCATATCAATCACATTATTATGCAGAATATCCAGTAAGATAAGGTCCACATGTTGGTAAGACAAATTCAAATCCCTCATAACTATTTGCTCATAAAAGGCAGTGTTCTTCAAAATATCAGACGTTTTATAATTATATCTCCCAATGTCCATAATGACTAATTTGACACTTTTATCATCGTTCATATAGCATACATTATTACTACTCAAACTTAGAAAATGCCCTGCTTTCATCTCTATTTAGGTTGTACCTCCTTGTCTTTAGCAGCTTGCTTAATATATGTCTCAAATCAAGCTTTCATGTAGACTCAAAAGCAGCCAAACATCACGAGTCAAGGACTGACAGTACAAATCTTTGTAATGTCAAACCTGTTAGTGTCTGTCACTCATCTTATGTACATTAAGAAGATGAAGAGGCTTGGGTGTTCATGCATACAAACACATCAGGGACATTGAACTTAAACAAACTATATAATTAACTGACTGACTACATACATGCATGCTGTCACTCTGGCTGCTCACTCTAAATGGCACTTTTGCTTGCATGTGCTCAGTACTTATATGCACGTGCCCACTGAATGGACTGCTTCTTAAAGCTATATTACACACTCTTATCTACATCCTCCTTCTTTACTGAGCTGTCTCATATAAGCAATGATATTTCAATAGGCATGCAATTATACAGACACTATTAAAGAAAACGAGTCATGTTCAGGTTGCCATGTGTCTGGAACTAGGTTTTGAGATGCAACCTGATCTTGTAGTGCAATAGTTAGGTCAGGGTTTAGCAACAGGGACAGTCACTGGGCAATGTTCTGCTTGTGGACTCTCTGGGATTTTTCTCAGGAACAGGTATTGCTGATGGAATGTCCTCTGGAACACGAACATTGGACAAGTCACTCTGAGAACTAGAGTCTTTGTCAAAGGCAAGATGCTGTAACAATGGTTCGGACACTGGTAAAAAATGCTTCTGATTTCATCTGAATTCCATTCCTTGTGATTCCACAATGTACGATCTCAGCTCTTGACAAAAACTTTTCACAAGTGCAATGCAATCAAAACCTTTTGATGTCTGCATCCTCACTATCTCCCCTTTTTGTAAAGAATGGAGTGGTTTGCTGGTTTTATCATAGTAAGACTTTGGGGACAAACACTTTTTCAACAGATGGGCTTTTACTGCTTTGTTGTTTTTAGCACATGGATCCAATAAATTACTACTGATTGGTAATGTGGTTCTGGTTTATCTCGACATAAGTCTCTGGGCAGGTGAACCAAGATGATTATCACGAGGAATGTTTCTGAGATTTAAAAGTTAAGAAAAACATTGGTATTGTCACATATGGATTTCTCTAACAGCTGTTTTGCACTTTGAATTGCACATTCAGCCAAGCCATTTGACTGTGGGTATTCTGGACTACTGGTAATATAAACAAAGTCCCATGCTTCTATAAATTTCTTGAACTGCTGACTTGCAAATATTTATTTATTTATTTATTGGCATTTGTTAAATGGGTTTGTCCAACTGGGCTTGTGGCCCGTTTTCAGTGGCGACCTAAGGAGAAAAGCTCCAATACATGAACAAATTACAGAAAATGCATATGTAAAACATCAAAAATTCAAACAGAAAAGAACTAAGTTATATGAAAAATGTATTTTAACATCAAAATTCAATTATACTAAAAACGTAAATAAAAGGTAAAAATAGCAATGCATGCACATTTTTTTTGATAGAAGCAATTATATTTACATATGTACAAACAGAGTTTTAACCAACAGAACTGAATTAGAAAACAGTACATATCCTAAGATAATGGAGTACTTATATGAGAGAGGAGGGAGGAAGAAAGGTATTACAGTGGGGTGCTTAAGTTGGTGCCTGACAATGACAAAGTTTGGAGTTAAGTAAGTAAATTTTGAGTTTTTCTTTAAAGTGGCTGGGTGGCTGATGGAACGTATATCTATAGGGAGTTTGTTCCAAGCTTGTACAATGGAGTATTTATATAGGAGTCTGCCTATAGTTTTTTTGGTTGGTATGTGAGAAGTAGTTGCTGACTGGAGGTGTGGAGAGTCCATCCTGGCGTATAGATAAAGACCAATGAAGAGAGAGCAGGACAGGATGCAGACTTATTAAGAAGGAAATGTAGCATTTGAAGTTGAGAGAGAATTAGAATTCAAGCCACTGGAGTGAATTTAAAGCAAAGCAGTGATGTGCACTGTAGGGTGAGTTTGTGACAAACCTAGCTATTTTATGGTAGGTTTGTTGGAGTTTGTTCAGGGTTGTGGTTTGAATGTTAGTGAGTACAGAGTTGTGGTTTGAATGTTAGTGAGTACAGGGGCAGCGTATAGGAGGGAGGGAAGGAGAAGGGCATGAGCAAGGATTGGTAGTAAGAATTTTTTTATTTCAGTATAGTAAACCAAGTTTCTGATTTGTCTTTTTTATGCCTTGGAGCAAGTGGAGATTGAATTTGAGTTTATCATCAATGATGACCCCCCAAGAGTTTTGTGTGAGCTTCTGGTTGGATTATAGTCTTATCAGTGGATGTAATTTCAAAGGTGGATTTATGGTGAGTGAGAGATTGAGGCAAAAAGAGTAAGAGTTTGTTTTTTTTGGGGTTAAGGATAAGTAGATTATTGGATAACCATTGTTCTGTGGATTGAAATGCCTGTTGAGGTAGAGTGTGGAGTTTAGAGATATTGTCAGAAATAGAGATGAGGGTTGAGTCGTCAGCATATTGGATGAGGGAGGATTCTTTACAGGATGTATAGAGATCATTGGTAAAGACATTGAACAGGAGAGGACCTAGGATGGAACCTTGTGGTACTACAGTAGGAATAGATATAAATGGAGAGGTGGAAGAAAGCCATTTGACAGACTGCTGCCTGCAAAATAGGTAACTGGAGAACCAGGCTAGGGAAGAAGAAGATAGATTTAGATTTTCAAGTTTAGATAGTAGCAGGGGATGGGAGACGGTGCCAAAGGGTTTGGAAAGGTCGAGGAAGAGACATGATATAAGTTTATTGTTGTCTAGGCACTTGGCTATGGTATGTGTGAAGGATAAGAGGGAGGTAGTGGTGCCATGGTTAGGATGGAAACCATGTTGAGTGGGAGTGAGAAGGTTGCTCTGGAGGGGATGGTTGAGAAGCTGTGAGTGTATGTATTTTTCAAGTATCTTAGAGAGGGGGGTATAGGATGCCTATGGGGTGATAGTTAGAAGGGTCTGTAGAGTTACCACCTTTATGCAGGGGAATGGTGAAGAAGGATTTCCAAAGGGTAGGGACAGTGGATTCCTGAATGGATCTATTGATTAGGATAGATACAGGATACGCTATGGAATCAACAGCAATTTTGAGGAAAGTAGGAGGTAGGTTGTCAGTGGAGGGAGAGCAGGGCTTAAGTTTTTGGAGAAGAGCTCTAATGTAGGAGGTAGGGACTGAGTGTAAACCAACTGGAGTATTACTAGGGGGGTTAGGAGGGTTAGGCAGAGAAATAGTGTTTGAGCTGGTAGGCAAGAGTTTTTGGATGGAGTCTATGAAGTGCTTATTGAGGAGTGTAGCTGTTTCCAGTGGTGATATGTCAGGGTAAGGACAGGGAGGAGAGGGGCAACTAGGAGAATTCTGTTTAGAGTTGGCCAAAACTTCCCAGGATTAGTTTTGCTGTTGAGTTTTACAGAGTTGTAGAAGGACCTTTTGTCATTATTCATTTGTTTTTTTGTCAAATTCCTAAGATGCTTATATTTGTGGAGTAGAGGAATTTCCTTAGTTTTAGTCTAGGCTTTCCAGGTACTATCTCTCTTGTGCATAAGGGACTTGGTTTCACTTGATAGCCATGGAGCATGATTAGATTTTATTCTGATCTTCCTAGAGGGGGCAAGGGAGTTAAGGGTATTCAGGAAGATGCTACTGAACATGGTTACTGCTTCATTAAGAGGGATTTGTTTAAGGATAGCCCAGTCTGTGCTAGAGAGAATGCAGTTAAACTGGGTTACATTGAAGTTTGATAATTTACGGCAGTCCCTGTAAAGCTGGGGTTTTGGGGGGTGGGTGGTATATCTAAGGACAGAGGTGTGAAGGTGATCACTAAGGCAGTCAGGCGAGGTTGTAGGATTATGGTAGTTGGTGAGTATCCAGTCTATAAAAAAGCTAGAAGATGAGTTTTTATGGAGATGGGTAGGGGTAGATATCACTTGATGGAAACCATGCAGGTTGATACTCAGTTGTGGAGAGTCAGTTTTAAGTTTTGACCAATCTAGGCTAGCATCTTCCAAAATGATGGTTTTGTAGGGTATATTGTGGGAAAACTAGTTAAGGATATTTTCTAAGGTGGACAAATTATTCCCAGGAGGGATGTAAATGGAAGCAATGGCACATTTCTTTTGAGCGTTAAGGTGGCAATTAAAAATGATAAGTTCTGCTGGGTGAAAGTCAGGGATGGATGTGGGAAAAGGTGATACGTTAAGGTCACTAGAGTGGAGAATTTCTACACCACCCCCTTTTCTTGGAATTCTATTAGACCGATAGATATTATAGCCTTGTGAGAGAATTTCAGTACTGGATATGTATGGTTTAAGCTAGGATTCAGATAAGGAGAGGATGTGATGAGTTGTATGGGCTGTCCAGGAATGGAACTCAGTGATTTTGTTAGTTAGGGTATGAATATTTAGACAGTATATTGTCATGCGCTTGGGTAAACATGAGTTTGTTGTATCAGGGTGGTTGAGAGTATTTGGGGAAGGAGTGGATATGAGATTATTTTGAAGGGGGGAGGGCTAGGGTTGGGGTGGATATCCCCAGATATAAGTAAGTTGCTGTTGTGAATACAGAGTAAAGTAATATAATGAAGACATTTGTGTAACGTGGGTCTAGGTTTGTAAGTGAGTGAGGGGATTTGAGGTCTAGGCAGTTTATATAGCCAAGGGGTAGAGAGGTTAAAGAGGACAGGGGAGATATTAAAGAAGGATGTTGTTGAAAGGATTTCATAGTTATTAAAGGTAGGAGAGCATGTAAGTGGATAGTAAAGTTGTATATGATAAGAGATGAGGGCAGAGAGGAGAAGGAGGAGTGTGGTGGCAATGATAAAGTGTTGCATTTTTTGATTGGTGTAGCGGGGTTTTGGATGAGGTTGAAGTGAAGAATGTCTATTTAGGCAGGAAGTTGTTTGTAGGTGGATGATAGAGAAGGAAGTGATGTAAAGTAAGATAAGAGTGAGGAAGTTGTTTGTTATTGACTGGTTGGGAAGGAAGGGGAGGGAGTGGGTGGTATAAAGGAAATTGTAATGGGGTGGGTGGGAATGGAGGTAGCGTAGGGGAGCAAAGTGGGGCCGAGCAGTAGCGAGGGTGAATGGAGCAGGGCTGCACCACACAGTATAGGTGAGTGAGCTAAAGAAACAATCAGTGTTTTTAGCTGTAGAGTGTATAGGCTAAACAGAGGAAGAACACAAAGAGCTACTCAATGAGCAGTAATGAGGAAGGGGGTCTGACTTCTGAAAACACACTACAAAAAAGTTGTTATGCAGGGGTCTGTTAAGTGACTACAAGATTAGAAGGCTAGTGACTAAAAAGTGGATGGGGACTGGGCTAAGGAAACATTTTTCCACTGCCGTTACCATTGCTATGCTTACAGATAAAAGTAATTTTATAATGACCTTGCTGATAGTTTCACTGGTGGCTTATCCACAGGAATTTTTGCTTCTTGCAAAGTTATCTCATTGGGTAGCTTATTAAGTAAGTGGAGGGTTACACTGATGGCCCTGCATTTACACACACACTGTAGGTAGAAAACAAAGGTAAAATAGGTAATTAAGCAAGGTAAATCAGGAGGAAGTATTTTACCACAAAATTAGAGTCACAATTTCAGTAAGGGTAAGTCAAAAAAGTAGGACAGTACATGGTTCAAAATTATTATTTACAGAAGGTAGCATAATTTTCAGTTAAAAATGTTATTTACAGAAAGTAACACACTTTTCAGTTGCATATGCTTACCGTAACACTGTTAGACAATTAAAGCCCAGGTGGAAGCCTTGGCTTTAGATTGTTTCACCACTAGATGGTGTTGTTGGCCATAGGGTAGTCAATGGGACTGCACAGACAACATAAGCCCCATAATTTATTACAAAAGAGGTAAAAGGACAGCATTATCCCATTTTTTTTTAATTTTGGAGAAGGGAAACAGAGTTAGTTTACTGGCTAGCAGAAAATTGCTACCAAAAAGGGAACAGATGTTGCATTGTGACCTACCAGTCTATATCAGTCTAAAATGCACTCTTTTTCTAGCTGCATTGACTACAATTATAGTACACAGTTAAATATGCAGTCAGTGGCAGCAAAAATTAATTATAAAATAGGCAAGGCACCTTTTCTCCTAGCAGCATTGACTAAAATATTGAACACAGTTTACTATGCAGTCAGCAACAGCAATAAAAAGTCATAAAACAAGCAAGGCACGATTTTTCAAGCAGCATTGACTAAGGTGGAGTACACAGTTAATTATCCAGTCAGCGGCAGCTGTACAAAATTATAAAACAAGCAAGGCAAGAGTATTTTTAAAAAAAACATAGATAGAACAAGTATATCAACAAAAGGAAAACATAGCAGTAGACTACGCAGCAATAAAATGTTTCTCCTTAATATGCTTACAGTAATAACATGTACAAATTGCAGGAAAATAATTAAATTCACTGCAGACTTACAGTCTGGTGCATTCACAACAGGTTAGCAGAATAGGGAAAGTGTTTCTGATCTGGTGCCTTTTTTGCAGGGGTTTAAAAAACCTCAGGTAGTACACAATTGGTGGGGGAGGGTTGAAAGAGGCTCACAGGCAGTAGCAGCCAATGACGTGCACTACATGTGCACTGCACAGCAGTGTATGTGAGTGAGCTCAAGAAACAATCAGTGTTTTTAGCAATAGAGTGTATAGGCTGAACAGAGGAAATACAAAAAGAGCTACTCAACGAGCAGTAATAAGGAAGGGGGTCTGACTTCTGAAAACACACTACAAAAAGTTGTTATGCAGGGGTCTGCTTGGTGACTACAGGATTAAAAGGCTAGCGACTAAGAAATGGATGGGGACTGGGCTAAGGAAACACTTTCCCACTGCTGTTACCATTGCTATGCTTACAGATACAAGTAATTTTATAATTACCTTGCTGATAGTTTCACTGGTGGCTTATCCACAGGAATTTTTGCTTCTTGCAGAGTTGTTTCACTGGGTAGCATAGTAAGCAAGTGGGGGGAGGGGATTACACTGATGGCCCTGCATTTACACACGCACTTGCTGATAGTTTCACTGGTGGCTTATCCACAGGAATTTTTGCTTCTTGCAGAGTTGTTTCACTGGGTAGCTTAGTAAGTAAGTGAGGGAGGGGGGTTACAATGATGCCCGCCGGCGTTTACGCACACACTTGCTGATAGTTTCACTGTTGGCCTATCCACAGGAATTTTTGCTTCTTGCAGAGTTGTTTCACTGGGTAGCTTAGTAAGTAAGTGGGGGGGGCATTACACAGATGGCCTGGCATTTACATACACAAGTTTGGTGCATTCGCAACATGTCAGCAGAATAAGGAAAGTGTGCACCATTGTGAGAAATAACTCTGTGTAGATTACCATGGACAGAAAAATGTCTCTTCAACTTAGCAATGACAGTACTGGAAGTTAGGTTGGGAAGTAGGTTAATCTTGAACAAATCTGAATAGTAGTCTACTAACACCAAGTAATTTTAACCATTCCACTCAAAGATATCTGTGGCTACTGTCGACCAATGTAGTTCAGGAATCTGGCTTAACTGAAGTGGTTCTTTTTGTTGATGTGACTTTGTACTATTACATACTGAACAAGATGAATGAACTTTCTCAATATCTGTTGACATAGAAGGCCAAAACACTAGTCCTCTCTCCCTTCTTTTGGTAGAATCAGTTCCTGGGTGACCACAGTGCAAAATCTGAATGTACTGTTGCTGGAAAGATTTTGGAACAATCACTTTAGGACCTTTCATGATGATACCATTGTCTGACAAAATTTCATCTCTGTATGGAAAATACTGCTGCACTTCTACTGGTAAAAAAGATTGCTTAGAAGGCCATCCTCAACCAATAAAGTGGTTTAGCTTCTGGAGAATTGTATCTGAAGCTGTGTGAGTTCTGAGCTCATCAAGATGTGTGGAAGAAAAATGTCTCACTTCCATGACCTCAAAATCAAATTGCTCATTGTTATGCTGTTCTGTGTTTTTTTCTGGCCAATCTGGATTAGGTATTAGCAAGATAAAGAAGTTTCCCTTTCATGTAAACAAGATGGAAATTGTACTTCTGCAATCTGAGCATCATGCATTGCAATCTGGCAGGAGCTGTATGCATAGGCTTTCTCAAAATAGTGATTAAAGGTTGGTGGTCAGTTTAGTTCTGGATAGATCGACCATACATATAATCATGAAACTTTGAACTTGCAAACACAATTGCCAAAAACTCTTTCTCAATCTGGGATATTGCATTTCAGTTTGGGTAAGAGTTCTCGATGCATAGGCTACTGGTCTACCCTCTCGAAGAATGACCGCACCTAGACCAAACTTAAAGGCATCACAGGAAAGAATTACTGGCTTGTGAACATCATAGTAGCTGAGAGTTGGTGGACTAGCAATTTTCTGTTTCAGGACATTAAATACTCTTTGGTGCTGTTCTGTCCAAGACCAAATTACATCTGTGTATCTCAGCTTTCTTAGCGGTGCTGAAAGTTGGTTTAAATTTGGAATGAACTTGCATAGATAGTTGACTATGCCAGGAAAATGCTGGAAGGTTTGAACATTGTCTGGAGCTGGCATCTCAAGAACTGCTGTTTGCTTGGAAGGATCTGGTCATAAACTAGAACTGGTAAACAAGTGACCAACATAAGTAACTTATAGCCTGAATTTGTACTTCTGAGGATTCAGCTTAAGATTCACATCACGTGTTCTTCCCAGAACTTTCTTGAGGTTTCTGTCATGTTTGGTATCAACATTGCCTCCTACTAGAATATCATAGCACATGGATAACCTGAAAATATATTCTCCATCGCAAGCTGAAAGACTCCACTGGCAGAATTTATTCTAAATGACATTCTTAGAAATCTGTATCTTCCAAAGGGAGTACCAAATGTGGTTAACAATGAAGATTTTTGGTGAAGCAGAATTTGTCAAAATGAACTCTTTGCATTTAAAACAGAAAAACAGTGGCATTTGGCATGAAGGGAGCAACCTCTTCTTGCGCAATGGATGATGAGGTCTTTTTAAAGCTTTGTTCAAATCTCTTGGATCAGTATATATATTCTGATATCATCTGAGCTTTTCTTATGAGCTGCTACCATGGAAGATACCCATTCAGTAGGTTTTTCTACTGGACAAATTACTCTTAGCTGCACCATTATGTCTAACTCAGCTTTGACTCTGTTCTGCATAGCTACTGGAATATACATTGCTGGTCTGATAACTGGGCTGACCTCTGGGTCTAACTTCATAGAGTACACAACTGGTAGTTTGCCTTGTTTGTCTGCAAAAATATCAGCATACTCAGAAAAAATTGTTTGGGTGAAATTTGAGCTGTTGTCATTCAGGTTTACATGGTGGTCTTTTTTAAATGAAAGTGGTCGCATTTTCCAACTGTCTCTGAAGTCATAGCTGTTCCCAGCAGAGTGACATGAAAGCACTACTGAGCCTTCAGTTTGAATCTCTTACCACCATAAGCAACAAGCTTCGCACACTTTGTCAAATGAAGTTGGTCTGCAGCTTTTACTCCAGCAAATGTTTCTGCTGACATAACATTGCACTTTGAGCCAGTATCTACTTTGAGCTCTACATGACTCCCATTAATCCAAACAGTACAGATGATTTCATTCTTTGCCCACAAATCTACTGCAATGACTGTTTCACCATGCACAGACACACCAGCAACATAAAAAATTAGGGTTGCAGCTTTCTAATTGATTGACTTGCCTCTTGTAATGCCCTCTTTTAATAAAAGAATGTGCCTTATTTGATTTACAAAAACCTTTAAAATTATTCCACTTATTGCAAGAATGACACTGCTGACCAAAAGCTAAGCACTTTTCTCATTTGGGTTCATGATTACCACCACAATTACAACAGTTGACTATGAGGTTTGCTATAGCTTTTGCTGAGTCACCCCTGTGCTTCGCTGCATGCACCATAGGCCGTACTGAAGTAGCTCTGGGTTTTACTGAAGTTTCCATATGCTTGGGCCTGTATCTTTTAACCTCACACTGCATACTATCTACATGAGCTATGGAAGGCACTGGAAGGCTTGTTTTCTCATTTGTAAGCATACCTGTGTGCCTTTCTGTAAGCTCGTATATCTGACAAATTTCAATGGCCTTATTTAATGTCAAATCACTATCTTGAAGCAAAATCTCTCTCACTGTGTCATTATTAATACCACACTCTAGCACGTCTTTTATCAACTGATCTCTCAAATCACCAAATCTGCACACTTTAGTCTTATTTCTCAAATCAGTTATATATGCTG
Source organism: Protopterus annectens (assembly GCF_019279795.1). Taxonomy (NCBI): domain Eukaryota; kingdom Metazoa; phylum Chordata; order Ceratodontiformes; family Protopteridae; genus Protopterus; species Protopterus annectens. The sequence goes on along the minus strand of NC_056741.1, from coordinate 773,946,639 downwards.
CAAAAGTTTTACCAGGCTTTTGATCTCTTGTATAAAATAAGTACCTTTCCATTGTAATATTCATTTTGGTTACGCATTTCTCTAAATTTAAGTTTTAAGCACTCAGGGTCTTCTGGAGTTTGAGCTGGTACCACAATATGGCAGTCTTCCCCCTTCCCTGCAAACACAGCAGGTGGATACACAAATGAATGCTCTCTTTCAATAGCCTCTGAACCACCTAAATTAAGCAGAATAAATGCTATTGTGCATGCATCTTTGTCAGAAAAAGCAGGTTGTATGAAAACATTGTATTCATGCTCAAACACTCTCCAGTTTTCTGCAGTATTGTTATCAAACACAAGTGGTGTGTCTCTGTGAAATCCTTCTGCTATGCCCACAGATTATAATAAACCACAATGCAATCTTGGCCCTTGTAATTATGTATGAACATGCACACACACCAGGTACTTGTAATAATATTCAAATGCACAATTATCTGTTTGAAAGACTGTACTCTGCAAAATATTCATTGACATAACTGAACTTTGCAAAATAACTGCACTGTAATACTGCACGCACTTGCAAACTGCACATTTCAGATACTATGGATAGCTTTAGTTAATGGGGAAAAGTTGTACATAGTGAAAAAATATGGTTGTTTTTTCCTTTTTTTGTACATTTTATGCAAATCGGATATTGTTTCAAACATTTTCATAATTATTTCCAATATTTTTATCAATATGTCACAGTTTCAGTCATTTTTTTAAATAAGAAATTAGTTTTGAGTGTTCTGAGCACTTTGTTTTATATTTGTAGTGAAAGAAATCATTTAAGTGAGTTTTAGTACTTGAAATTTGTTTCTGACCTGTTTGCAAGTCATTTGAGCAGTTGGGATGATCCACTCAAATATATTCTTCCACTTCTAACCAGTTCCGCATGGCTGTGACTCTGGATCCCATTCTGACACCATGTCATGTGTCTTATGTACATTAAGAAGAAATGGCTTGGGTGTTTGTTTAAATAATTTATTGCATACAAACACATCAGAATGGATGGCAGGAACTTTGAACTTAAATCATCATCATCTTCTTTTGGCTGTTCCCTTTAGGGGACAGGGGACAGGGGATCATCTTTTGCCATTTCTTCCTGTCCTCTGCATCTTGCTCTGTCACACCAATCACCTGCATGTCCTCTCTCACCACATCCATAAACCTTATCTTAGGCCTTCCTCTTTTCCTGTTACCTGGTAGCTTCACCCTTAGCATCTTTTTGCCAATATATTCAGCATCCCTCCTCAGCACATGTCCAAACCAATGTAATCTTGCCTCTCTGGCTTTGTCTCCAAACCTTCCAAACTGGGCTGACCCTCTAATATACTTATTCCTAATCCTGTCCACCCTCGTCACACCCAGTGCAAATCTTAACATCTTTAAATCTGCCACATCCAGCTCAAACTCCTGCCTTTTTGTCAATGCCACTGTCTCCAACCCATATAACATAGCTGGTCTCACTACCCTCTTGTAGCCCTTCCCTTTCACTCTTACTGGTACTCGTCTGTCACAAATCACTCTTGACACTCTTCTCCACCCACTCCATCCTGCTTGTACTCTCTTCATCTCTCTTCCACACTCACCATTACTCTGAACTATTGATCCCAAGTATTTAAACTCATTCACCTTCACCATCTCTACTCCTTGCATCCTCATCATTCCTCTATCCTCCCTCTCATTCACACACATATATTCTGTCTTAGTCCTGCTGACCTTCATTCCTCTTCTCTCTTGAGCATAACTCCATCTCTCCGGGGTCATCTCCACCTGTTCCCTACTCTCACTACAGATCACAATGTCATCTGCAAACATCATAGTCCACGGGGACTCCTGTCTGATCTCGTCTGTCAACCTGTCCATCACCATTGCAAATAAAAAAGGGCTCAGAGCTGATCCTTGATGTAATCCCACCGCCACCTTAAATGCATCCGTCACTCCCACTGCAGACCTCACCGCTGTCACACTACCCTCGTACATATTCTGTACCACTCTTACATACTTCTTTGACACTCCCGAATTCCTCATACAATACCACAACTCCTCTCTAGGCACCCTGTCATATGTTTTCTCTAAGTCTACAAAAACACAATGAACTTAATGAACTATCTAAATAACTGACTGACTACATACATGCATGCTGTCACTATGGCTGCTCACTTAAAATGGCACTCTTGCTTGCACATGCTCAGTACTTATATGCACGTGCCCACTGACCAGAGTGCTTCTTTAAAGATATAACACACAGTCTGATCTACAGTGCCCTCTGTTCAACTCATTAGAAAAGCATTTCAAATGCAATTTCCTGACATAGGACTTTAAATCTATTTACTTGTCAGGTTTGCTTTCCTTGTTTTAATAGATAAAAATCTCTTTTTTAACATAGTCATGTTATCTTTTGTAAAAAACTAACTCTGGTTAATTACCTTCAAACCTTTATACTAAATATTTGTACAGCTGCATCTTGCATTATTTTCAGTTGCACACTCTCTTACTGAAAAATGAATGTAAAATTTCTGCTCTCCACTCTTGGGAAATTAATTGGACATCATGTCTTGACTGTTCCTCACTGCGAGGCTATAGGACATTCTGATGTTCTGAAACTGTTTGAAATCATTCCATTGCTCTTGATTCACTGGACTCATGATACACATGTGTTTGAGGACCTGTCATTGTCTTTTCTGACAACTTCAACAACCTCCTTCAGGATTCACTTCAATCTTCATAACTCTGGTCTGTCCTAGTAAAATGCACATTTTTCAGGCAGAATATGAGAATTTATTCACCTCCACTGATCATTTTGAAGTCACACTGAAGAACAGGAAGATGAAGAAATAAGAAATGGACAGACACGCATATGACAACAATTTGGAATATATATTATTATTGGGCAGACTAGAGCTTGGAAACTGGAAATTATTTAAATAATCAGGAAACAGAGGTTGAAGGAGGCATGCCTGAAAGAGATTTTTTTTAGGGAGTACACAGTTGACCTGTCCTATGGTAATAAAATGATGAATGGGCCTAGGAGCCTAAGAGGATGGCATCTTCATTTTCCAAGAGTAGATAGCAACATTTTTACAGGAATTATCCGAAGAGAAGTTGCAGCTGAAAATAATACATGTAGCAGTTTTAAGGCAATTAGCTTGAGTTCTTACTCTTTTACAGGAGATGGGAGACTCTGTTAAAAATTGATTTTTTCATTTGTGCCTACATGTAGAGTGAACCTGACTAGTACATTGATAGGCTTAAAGTTATATTCAGGAAACTGAACATGAAGTGTTTGTTTAATGACTTGAATATGGAGGACACAAAATACGTTACAAAGAATAGTATCTTCAGTCTCACTCAATCAACTCTTGGTATCTTTTGAGTCAATGTATGATTTGAGAAACCTATTAAGCAAGTCATTGAAGAGAAGAATGTAACATCTGAACACAGATGAAAGGACATTGTTAAGTTTAGTACTGAAAATACATGCTATATGAAGGATGAGAAGAATAGTAGTGATGCGTATTATGGACATTGACATGTATGATTTCAAACTGGCTGCTATTTTGGATGATATGGATTTTTATGAGAAAGTATGAGGGATGTGAATTTGTCTTAGGAAAATGTGGATCCAGTATTATTGGGTATGCTGCATAATAATTGGATATAAACAATTCTAGTTTAACACCCAAAATAAGTTTTTTTTTGGCATACCAATTAACATAAGAATACAGCAAAACCACCTTTATACCCACTGTTTGCATAAGACAAATGAAAACAACAACAGTATATTAGGACAAAAATTAGAAATGGATCACCCATGTGGAATCCTTCTATGTTAAAGGCTTAAAGGATTCATTTTGTCCAAACTGAAGTCTGCTGTTGTGATTATCATTGATAGGGATGTGTGGTTGGTAACAGCAGATATTACTTCTTTATATACTGTAAATCCACATGACTTGGACGATGCAATGGTATAAAAAATTTTTTTGTCAATATAGTATTAACAAATCTCGATATTAAGGCTGTATATTCATTGCATGATTTAGTACTAATCAACACTGCAACACTGTTCACTGCTACTCAAGTTTTGACAGATTATCAACTAACATTCTAATTCCTGGCAGTTCCTTTTGCCCTTTTATATCTCAAGAGACAATACATAGTGCTTTTAGTAAAATAAAAAACTCCCCTTCCATTGGCTCTTTTTTGATCCCCTCCGTGCAGTTACTAACAATTAAAAATCACTCAATACCAATATAACCCCTAATATTTAACAAGCTAAACAGATACAGTTACCAGCTCATGGAAAACATCTATTAAAACACGCACACAAAATATATATATATATATATATATATATATATATATATATATATATATATATATATATATATATATATATATATATGTGTGTGTGTGTGTGTGTATGTGTGTGTGTGTGTGTGTGCGTGAGCCGTTTATAATCTAAAAATAACTGAAATGTCAAATTTCAGTATCTCGAGACTATAAACCCAAATGTTTAAAATAGCAAAAGTTCATAATCGTGAATTTGAATATCTCGAATCCGCGGTTATGGCCTTACGCTACGTGATGACCGGGATTGTGTGTTTATGGTGCGTGGTGCCATGGTTAGATCTAGGTGTTTTGACAGGTAAGTGAGTGTTTTGTAAGGGATTTGAGTGGGGGGTTAGAGTGTGTTTGAGTGTGCTGATATGTTTGATGTGTGTGTGAGGGACTGAAGAATGTGTGTGTGTGAGTTTGCTTGAGTTAGTATATATAAGTGGGGGGCACAGCCACCCCCCATGGGGGTGCAGGGGAGCTTGCCCCCCTGCTTATTGTGTATTAGTTGTGTATATGTGTAGTTTTTGTTTGTTTATGTTGTGATGTGGGTGTTGTGGTGTATGTATGGTGTAGTGTATGCTGTTTGTTCGGTGTTTTGAATTTCGTGGCTTTGGGCTCGAGGTGTTGTAGTTTTGGTGCTTTGTGGATTCGGTTTCATAGTTTCGAGATACTGAAATTCGTTGTTTCAGTATTTCGAGATTATGAAGTGAATCCATATATATATATATATATATATATATATATATATATATATATATGTGTGTGTGTGTGTGTGTGTGTGTGTGTGTGTGTGTGTGTGTGTGTGTGTGTGTGTGTGTGTGTGTGTGTGTGTGTGTGTGTGTGTGTGTGTGTGTGCGTGTGTGTATGTGTGTATGTATATGTATTTCAAAAGGTACTAAAAGTGATGTCAACAACTATAAACCTATTAGCTTTTACTTCCATTCTGGGTAAATGCTTCAAAAGATGCATTGCAGAAATACTGGAGAAAAATAAAACAGATGTTACCATTCTGGACTTAGATCAACATTGTTTTCTAAAGAGTAGATCTATGTTGACAAGTTTATTAGGTTTTTATGATAAGATTACAAATGTTCTTGATTTAAGTCTCTCATGTGGTATAATTTTCTCAGACATATCCAAGGCTTTTAATTGCTTTCCTCGGCATGTAATTTCCCAATGCCTTAGCAAAGCTTAGGTCAATATATTCCTGGTAAAATGGATTATATCATGATTAACTGACAGAGCCCAATGCATAACCATATAGGGCATAAGCTCTGACTCTCTTACAATCCATCTTAGAATTCCACAAGCCACTACTCTTGGACTGAAATTGCTTAATATTATATTTGCCACCATTTCTAAACTTAAAACATGCTGGATTAATAAGTATGCAGATGAATGTAAAACTGGGTTCATTCCACAAAATGAATCTGATATTGGACATATAAATTCTTATATAAGACATACCTGTGATTGGGCATGCAATATACATGTTAGATATGACGAATGTAATATAACATATTTTAGTAAAGCTGCAATTTGTTCACCTGTGTGCCTACTAGAACATCTACTAAAGGAAGAAATCCAATGTACAGACCTAGGAATAACTCTGACCGCTTGCATTTCCTTTGACACGCATGCTCAACTGATAAGTACTGAAGCTACACATCAAATGGGAGACATGTTTAAAAATCTTAGCACAATAAATGAGATGTGTCGTACATTACGATATAAGACATATATTAGGCCAATCTTGGAGTACAATAACATTTTTATATATACAATGTAGGTCAGTTGAATTATCTTGAGTGAGAACACAGAACTTTCACTAAAATTATTTTACTTCACAAAGATTACAGTTACAATAATAGATCCAAAAAACTCAGTTTGTTTACTATTCATTTTACATCCATGGTAAATTAGTATTTACCTACAAAGTCTTTCAGAACTGTAGTTTACAAGCGATCTTGGAAATAAAAATATACAGCTGTAGTTTAACATGTAGACATCAGGCTATGAAGTTTGATTTAGGTACTAAGAGGACACACATTACGTCACTCTTACTTAACTCAAAGATTAGTGATATTATGGAATATATTACATCTTCACATTAGAGACAATAAGAACTTAGAATTCTTTAACCGACAACCAGATTCGTGGGCTGGGGACAGAGTGTTCCATCCAGAAATCTTGGAGTCATTATAATTAGATGGCCATTGGCCTTAAAGCTGGTACAGAACTAATGAGGCCTGGTGATAGGGACTGTTATGGTCCTTACCTTTAATTCTTAAATTAGTGGGAAAAGCCATTTAATATGTGATGGATATTTTCTAATCATTTATATGTACACTTTATTCACATTTTCTTTTTCATGCATCAAAATCTGAGGTCGTGGCCTTTATGAATATGTTAAACAATAGTTTTGGTGTTTTGGACCTTACTTTTACTTGCAATTTTCAAAGACATTTCTTGGATGCTGATTTGTTTTGAAGTTAATAGTAAAACTTAGCTGTAGTGCATATAGGAAACACTCGTTCATGAATAATTATATAGATACAAGCAGTGGTTACCCCACATATGTTAAGAAAAACATCATCAGAAATCAAGCAGTTAGGCTTTCAAAATTAACAAGAGAGGGCAATGTTTTTGAGGACAGCATGCATGAGCGAAGACACCTGTTCATGGAAAGTGATTATGATTTGTCATTAATAAGACACTGCAACAGAAATGACAATTTTAAACCTATAGTATTTACATATGGAAATGTAACTGAAAAAACTCATAATGTTCCATCTGTTTACTATACAGAAGAAGTTAATTGTTCAGATAAAACAGTGCACTATGTTACCTGTATTGCAGATACTGAGGCAATAAGAGACATTTTAAGAAATAACCGGAAAGCATTATTTGGTTTCAGTGAAGTTTTGTTAAAATTTGTGAGACATTTTTATGTGTAAAAAGGGGCAGTAGTCCAAAAGTATACTGGAAACTGATATTACTAAGGACCCCCTTTACAACAGTAATAGAAAAGGAAATAGGCACCTACTCTATAGCATTCTACAATACATAATCTTTTTAAAACCTAGGCTGTGGAATGTTACACCTCAGCCTACATATATCTTTGTGCAGCATTTTTTGAAATATCAGGTTAAAAGCATTAGCCACAAAATGTGTCTTTGGAATAATACATATATTAAAAAGGTACAATGGCAATTCTATTAGAAAAAAATCTACTTTTCAGTGATAGCAGTCCATGTATTCATAACCTCTGCATTAACACTGTGGCACACAATGTACACAAACCACAACATTTTATTTTTTCTAAAGTTTTACAAATGCTCATAGCTTGCAAACTGTACAACCTATACATATAGTGTCAGAGCACTTTTGTTCAGTCAGACTTGAGCTTTTAAATGAAAGCAAGAAATTCACTTTGAAGATCTTTATTACTGCCAAATGCACAGAAGGATGCAAAATGATGCTTATTTTTATAATTAACAATATTAATAACACTGAATATCTGTCAAGTTGCACAGCTTCCAGTCATACCTCTCAATTGTCCCTGATTTTGCAGAATGTCTCTGATTTTTCTTCAAATTTTGCCCTGCCGCTTGTAAAAACTTAGATTTTCTGGTAAATCACCGAGGATTATAGTTAATAAAGAATACCAGATATTAGAAGTCTGTGTGTCTCACTGTTAAGAAATGCATGTTGATGTAAAATCAGTTATATTAACATTTTAAGTGGATTAAAGACATTTTCAAAAACTGTCACTGATTTTGAGACTTTGTCCCCTCACTGTTTTGGCTTTGCCCAGAAATCTTGAGAAAATAAGCTGTGAAATATGCTTATAGTGCAAACATCAATGATAATTTTCTTCAGCAACATAAAATATTTCACTAATACCATGCAATAGTTTACAAGCCACTTGGTCTTGGAACTATTAAAGTAATACAGAAATATTGCACATCTTCAAAACTACATATGACCATCTAGCAAAATCATAGGTATAATATATAATAATTGACAGTAGCAATGTATTTTCAGTCTCTCACACTGACATTTCATGCCATGCCTTTGAAAACATATAGATTTCTCAGTTATTAAATTATGAATATTTGAATATGAAAATAAAATAACAAATGACAGCGATTAATATCTCTAGTGCAGGGCATTCTAAATTAACAATTTTAGTGTCATTTTGTTATTCTTATGCTGCCTATTATTAATTGATACATCACTTAATTAAGAAAACCAGGCCCAAAACGTCATGATGCCATAAGGGCTATTGGTGTTAAAGGGATGTATACCAAACAAAAAAGAAGCTACAGGCCGGAATGAATTAATAGTGACACTGTTTAAGTTTTAGATCATTCTGGCTTGGGTAAGATACAGGTACACTTGTAAAAATTCAGGAGTAATTTATTGTGCTGTTAACATTATCTATATTGCCTTTTACATAGGAAAAACTAAAATAAATTGTCTGTGCATCCAAGTGAATGTATATTTGTTATTACAATTAAAAACAGAAGCAATGGACATTATAGACATTCTACAGAGTGTGTTAACTTTAAAAGATTTTTTTTATTTATTTTGGATTATGTTACTGCAGGGCCTTGAGGTGGAAATTTGAACAACAACTTCCAGACGTTACAGTTAATGGGGCAAACAAAACAATATGTTGACACCCACCAAGCTTGAACAAATAACAATATAAAAAGTGTAATGAAACCACATCTTATCAAACATTCAGCAGAAAGACTGCAATCATCTCTATGCATTTTAACTATACTTGTGTGGAAATTTGTATATACATTTTAAGTTGTGCATATCTGGTATGGAAATGTTCTCTTGTAACTTGTCAATTAGTGGTGGTCATGCTACCAAACTTTCTTTGCATATATAAAGAAGATATATACTCACAATAATGTTCCATCTGTGTTGTTCATTTTCATTCTTCTTCAACTCTTGGGTTCAGATCCGATCATCGGATCTGACTCAGCCGCTTCTACTAGCTTGCTATTCAATGAAAAATCTCCTCTTTTCACATAATGCCCTAGCCCCTAACATACCTCAGATCTTGTTTGCTGCCCCTTAGATCTCTAAAGCATTGAAAAAGGAATAAAATAGCATGATAACTAGCAAAATCTGGGACTCAAACATTAACATGCTTCCTTTAGCATCTTCGATCCTTCCAAAATACAGCAAGGAGGAGGTTTATGGGAGGGTGGCTGAGGAAGAATGAACATGGACAATACAGATGGAACATTACAGTGAGTACATAACTTCTTTACCTGAATCCTGGAAGGACTCTAAGGAAGGATATTCCTGAGCACCACAGAGCCAAGTGCTACTCTGCCCCTAGAGACCAGATCTAATTTGCAATGAGCAATAAAGGCATGAGGATTGCACAGATATCATCTACAGAAGATCTAGACAAAAAGACTGAAGAAGTAGCCATGGATCTTGTAGAATATGCTCTTGGTGGTTTGGGTAAAGACATGCCCAATTTATTACAAACAAAGGTAATACAGTCAACCATTTAGTTAATGTTACTTAGAGACTGATTTGCCCAATTTTGAACTTGAAAAGTATACAAACAGTTGATCTGTTTGTCTAAAATTTTATGTTCTATCTAAGTAAAAACATAACTGTCTGTGAACATCCAATAGATGAAAAATTTGGAAAGAAGACTAGCAGATTGGTAGTTTGATATTAGATTCTGACACCTCCTTGGGAAGAAAGGAAGGATTAGTTCTCAAGGATACTTTATCTTTATGAAAAATCAAATAAGGGGGTTTAGAAGACAAGGCCTATAATTCTGAAACTTTCGGGCAGAGGTAATAGCTACTAAAAATATACTTTTTCCGGGTTAGAAATTTTAACTGCATTTTAGCTGAAGGTTCAAATGGAGACTGGGTTAGAGCTTGAAAGACTACATTTAAATCCCAAGGGGGAGTAGGATCTTTAACTGGAGGTCTAAGGAGAAAGGATCCTCTTATGAAAGCTCTGCACAGTTTGGAGGACACTAGAGATGAATTATCTATTCCTATATGAAAGTGGGAGATGGCAGCTACCTGTACTTTAACAGTAGAAGAGCTAGCTCCTTCATAGAAGCAGAAAAAGTATCTGATTGTTTTTGTTGTGTCCAAATTACAAATCTTTTCCATTTGCTTTTGTACAGTTTCCTAGTAGAAGCTTTGTGGGATGCTAAAATAATGTCACAGACCAGGGAGGGGAGCCTGGGCTGTCTAGCAATCAAGATGACTGTAGAAACCATATGGTCAACTTTAGGCCTGGAATGTCTGGGTGAATCAAGTACATCAGGTGAGATATAAAGTCTGAGTTGTGTCCAGAGACCATGGAGGACAAGTAAGATGAGGCCAAAGGAAGGGCAACCAGATTTATCAAGGCCATTAAGGAGTATTGAGGGTTACTGTGCTCTTCAATCGAGATGCTTTCTGAAGAAATTTGGGGATTAGGGGTAATGGGGATTAGGCATAAAGGAGACAGATGGGTCAGTTGTGAAGTAGAGTATCTGTCAGTGACTCCCCCAGTGAGGGGATGAGGGAAAAGAACATGCTGCACTTGTTGAGAGGTGTTGCAAAAAGTTGCAGTACAGTTGACACCATCGATGGAATATTTTCTCCACCACCTTCATGTTGAGAGACCACTAGTGAGGCATTAGAATAGACCTGCTCAACTTGTCTGCAATCACAGTGGACTTCCCCAGAGTGTGCATTGCTATCAGAAATCAATTAGATGAGATTGCACACCACCACACTCTTAAAGTTTCTCAACACAGAGGATAAGATCTGGTTCCCCCTTGTTTGTTGATGTACCAAATGACTGACATGCCGTCCATCTAAATCGCAATAGTCCTGGTGGGGAGAGTATTTTCAAAGGCTTCCAATGCTAAGAGGACAGCTCTCATTTCCAGAACATTGATATGCATGTTGGCCTCTTTGGGGACCATGTGCCTTGCACTGTCCTTCCCAGGAACTGTCCCCCCACCCAATCTGAGAGGCATCTGTGGTCACTATGTCCTTTGGCTGGGAAAGAACAAGGAGGCATCCTTCTTGCACTTGACTGGAGTGTATTCATCATTGGAGATATTTTTTGCAAGCCTGAGTTATTTTTTATCTCAGTGGAAAGGGAATGGTGAAGAATGGAGCATTGAGTTGCCAACATCCACTGAGGAATTCTCATATGGTACCTTGACAATGGTACTAGGATAATTGCCACTGACATGGATCCTAAAGCCCAAAGATTAAACAAGCTGAGAGAGAAGAGTTTTGGATGATCTTTCTGACCTGGAACTGAATACTCTGAGCTCTTGACAAGGGCAGAGATACTGTTTGTGCGATCATATTGAATGAGACAACAATGAATACCAATGTGTGTGTTGGCTCTAGATGACATTTGTTGTAGCTGATTAAAATGCCCAGATGAGATTATAATTGGGGTGCATAATCACAAACTTGGATCAGTTGATGTCTGGTTGCAGCAGTGATGAGCCAATCTTCTGGATATGGAAACACCCAGAATCTCTGTAGTCTCAAGTGAGCTGCCACTACTGCCATATACTTGGAAAACACACTAAGGGCTGTGGTGAGACCAAAGGGCAGAGCTCTGAACTGGTGATGACTAGCTGCTAGCCAGAAGTGTAGATATCTCCTGGATGACCTGCTCATTGTGATATGATAGTACATGTCCTGAAGATCTACTGAGCACATCCAATCGTCCTTGTTTAGAAAAGGCAGAATGGACTGAACCATGACCATCCAGAACTTTGTATATTGAACCAATTGATTTAGTTTGCAGATATCCAAAATTGGTCTGCAGTCCCCTGTTTTCTTTAGGACTAAAAAGAATCTTGAATATGTTCCAGAGTCTTTCTGATCTGGGGGACCTCTTGGATGACTCTTTTTTTCTAGCAGCTTGTTTACTTGTAGTACTGAAGTTTTCCTCTGACTGGGTAGAACTTCAGGGATTTTCTTTGAAACCAATGGAGGTGGATGTGAAAATAGTATGATATAACCTCTGATATTATCCTCTGCACCCATGAATCTTTTGTAATTTCCAGCCAGGCTCTCTAGTACAGTGTTAACAACCTCCCAACTGCCTCTAGAGATGAACAGTCTGGCCTCCTTTCAGCACTGGTAGGATCTGTCAGAGAAGGCATCTCTAGATCCTTGATTTTGAGGACCTCCTCTGCCACAAGGGTGGTGTCTTCCATTAGAGTTCCTCCTCTGCCCCTGGGGGAGCTATCTCCATGTGGATCCTGGAAGGGACCATGGGATTTCCTGAACCACATTTTTTAACCATCTTGTTTATTCCTAGAAAAGGTTCCTTGAGGAGTTGATAAATGCACATCTACAGCAGATAGGGTTTTACCTTCCTGCTCACACCTACACAGTGTATATTTCACCTTGGAGCCAAATAAGGAACTTCTGTCAAAGGGACCACTGATGAAGGAAGCTTTGAAGGGTTCCATGAAGTCATACAATTGCATCCAAGCATGCCTTCTAATGAAAATATCTGAATCAAATGCCCGTGAGATACCTTCTGTTGTGTGAGAGATAAGCCTCATGGACAAACTGGAAATGGACAGAAGGTTAGCCAACTGTGAGGCAACAGTGCTCTCTACCTTGGAGGATATGTTTCCAGAGAGGAATATGGAGCATTCCTTTATCAAATCCTCTGGAGTCTTGTAAAGTATACCAGATAGTTCAGTGACCAGAGGCAAAGGTCACTGAAGCATAAACAGCTTCCCAAATCTGCCCATCACCCTAGACTCCCTGTTAGAGAGGACCTTTGTTCAGCTAGTTCCTTCTTTGTGGCTGCCACGATGACTGTGGCATCAACTGGTACTCCCTTGCTCCAGAAAGTTCTGTCCTTAGGTGGTGACAGGAACCTGTCTGGTCTCTTGGGGATTTGTTCATTGGTATCAGGTTCCTTCTAATCCCACTGAGAGACCAAATCAATGAGCTTATCAGTGGGAAGAGTCACTCAGGAGGTAGATGGGCCAGCACCAAAAGCCTCAAGGAATACTGACTCCTCTTGGGAAGGGTTATCGGGAGACCAACCACCCCTTTGCTTAAGGAGTTCCAAAATGTCTCTAAATGAGATGTTGTCGGGTGGTGCTCTTGGGTTCCCCTAACCAAAGTCAGTATCTTCTGCTACAGACTCTTGAGGAGATTCCAAGTGCCTCATTTTGTAGTTTTTCTTCCTAGAAACCTCTTTGGTGGGATGTTCCTGAGAAGTGTCAGAAGAAATAATTATACCCTGTTGGGTATCCTGGATACTAACTTGGGCTGGCTGTCCTTGTGGCAAGGATGATTGAAGTTCAAGACGCAGATATGAATGGGCTAGAGTGGTTGGAGCTGAAGAAGGTGGAGAAGTTCGAGCTCTAGGGATAAAGAATGCTCACTCCACTACCTCTAATGCAGAATGCTTCAAAGAGAAAGAAATTGACTGCTATGAAAAAACATATTTACAGACCATAAGCTCCCTCCTCCCAAAGGCAGAGAATATGAAGAGGGAGTTGGAGCTGAGCTATCTACCGCTAAAGCTCCAAGGGAAGAATGGCTCTTAGATGTGGGGCTGATGCTACAGTTCAAAGAGTGGTCTGGCCTCAAGGCACTGCTGGAGTCAACGATATCTGTATTTTTGGATCCAATGAGAACAACTCTGGAGCCTTCAGATCTGACTATTCCTATACCATAGGTTGGATCTGAGAAGGAGCGAGCAACTAATAAGGATCTCTGGGCAGATGGGGTTGGAGCCAGGGGAACTCCCATTTATATCTGAGTCAAGAGAAACTTCTTCATCCTGTCCAGGTCAGCTTTGGTCAAGCTTTTGGAAGAGAGGGTTGAGGATGCTGTTGATGAAGGTCTAGAGTGATGGTGTCTTGGAGAGTATTCCAAGAAAGTAGAGGGCAATCTGGAAGTGATCGGATCCATGGCCAAGAGTGGTAACTGGATCTGAGGAGATTCCTCTTTTCTGGTTTTCATATCCAAGGAGCTAAGATCTGAGGTCTTACCTATTTTCTTAGGAAGTTCTGAATCTGGAGCCAGTAAAGTGGTGGTTCCAGCAAACACTTCCTAAATTCCTTTTTTTCTGTACTCTTGAGGGTTTGAGCCCCAGAAGATGCTGTTGAAGCAGATGATTTAGAGGGCAGCAAGCCTCTAAGAATCAGCTTATTTCGTCTATATATAAGGGCCTTAGGGTTAAAACCCTTACATATGTCACAACTGGCGTCAAGATGTGAAGGGCCTAGAGAATAAATGCATATAGAATGCACAACAGATAATGGGATTTTGAGGCCACAGGCCATACATTCCTTGAAACCTAAGGGTTTCTCAGCCATTGTTGTGCAGGAGGAAAGATTTAAAAATTAAGATTTTTATACAAAAAATTAAATGGAAGTACAAAGAAGAAAATACCAACAATGGTATTTAAGATGTACTTAAAGTAAGGAAAAATAAATAACAAACAATGGTAAATGACAGAGTATACAAGTACTTGAAAAGTTATTTAGTGGGAAACAGGGAGAATGCACAATAGGCGATTTTTTTAAGGAAGTTTTAGCAATAAAATTAAAGAAAAAAAAGACTCACAGTACTTAAAAAAATGCTACTAACTCAAGAGCAGAAGCAGTGAACAGGTCTGTACTTTAAGGTGACAAATGAGAACTGAGGTATGTTATGGGCTAGGGCATTATGGGAAAGAGAGGAGCTTAAGAGCTTTCAGTGATTCATGAGCTAGTAGAAGTGGCTGAGCTGGATCTGAGGATTGGATCCGAACCAAAGAGTTGAGGAATGAATGAAAATTGACATCAGATACTGAGTTTAATGAGCAAGCACTTCAGTTCTGATGAAAATCTACTCTGAGCAATCAATAAAGCACACACCAAAAGCAACACCTAACACTACACATAAGCCTACACACAATGATTCCCCAAGAATAAAGCCCATAAGGCAAGCAAACACTTTGCCTGATACTCTTGTCATGGGACATTCTATTGTATAACACACAGCTACTCCTCTCTCCAGGTTGAATGAGGAGAAGATAATGGCTAGTTGCCTACCTGGAGCTAGGATCCACAATATCACACATGCACTCAGGATACTGCACCACAGGTACCAATATGATTCTGTCATAGTTCATGTGACTGTAAATGACCTGAGGCATACCTCACTGGACTATATGAAAAGAGACATTATGGATCTCTCTGAATACATGTCACAGTCAGGTACGTGCCTTGGATTGAGCAGCATTCTACCTTCCACAAGGATGATGCCACAGTATGAATAGAAAATTATTGACTTTGATAATTGGTTTAGTTTCTGGTGTCACTCCAGGGGGAGTCCAATATATGTATTAGCGTGGGAAGAATGGTTAACAGACCACTTTGCTTTGCTAAGGATTGTCTGCACTTTTCTCCCTTGGGCTTTTAGATATTGGCTAAATCATTATACATCCCCTTACAGCCTTTTTTAGGCAACGTCAAAATAATAAAGAAAATTCAAAGCGAACTGGATGACCAGGAAAGTAAAAGTAAAATGTTATTGAGAGCTTTCGTCAATTTTTAACTATGACTTCTTCAGAATAAAATTAAGTTACACACTGAATCTTATATAACCAGTGCAATAAATCAATTAAAAAGGCTATAAAAAGTACATCCACTTTTAAAGGTACAGGCTCCCTTAATGCATTTTACTAGCAAGTCATGTAAATTTTGACCATAGGTGTTAAATCTCTTTGTAGCTATATTTTCATAACCAAGAACAAATAAAATCACTAACATTCTTGTCGTGGTTGTAACAAACATGGAATATTTAAATGCAGAAGTCTGCTTTTAATTTTAAAAAGCTGCTAAGTGAAACCATATCTTTGAGCCCTGGGCTAGTAGTGGCATTGACCCTCAATTGCCATAATAGTTCTTTATACTCCAGTAAATGGTCAATAGGGCTGCCTCTTTCGTCTATGATGATCTGTTCAAGAACTATAAACTTGAAATAGTGACCTTGGTGAAGGTTGATATGTTTGGCTAATGCATTTGTAATATTACATTTGTCTATATCATAAATATGTTGATAAATGCGGGTTCTAAAAGCATTTTTGTTATTTCCGATATAGAAGCACATACAAGTCTGACAAATGCTGGCATAAATTACTTTTTTGCTGCCACAATTATATTTCTGAAATAATTTAACCCATCCATAACCTTTGAGTAAAACCCTGTCTCCGTGCACTGCCCACATTTAGTCATTTTTCCCAGTCTACCGGTGGTACTACTAAGTGGATTCCTTTCAAGTATATTCTTGATGCTGGTGTCCTTCCTGTAAACCACTACGGGGGTTTCACCAACCTTCTGACCTATGCTTTCATCACTGTTGAGGATGAACCAGTTTTTGAAAACAATGTCCCGAATCAGTGGGAACTGTGAGGTGTATGTGAGGATGAGCCCATTGTAAAAAGATCAGTATGGTTGTTACTGTTCTCCAACGGTGCACACAATCTGGTAATATCCATTCCTAGTAAGGGATAGAAATGTCCCTCTAATCTCTTTTTAGTAACTTCTTCCAACAAAGGTATAACAAATTCTTTCAGATATACTCTTTTTAAAAGCATACTCAATAAAACATCCCTTTCCTTCTGGAAATCTTCCATCCTGCTAACCATGCGGGCTAGTCTCACCCCCTGGCCTTTGACTAAGGATCTTTTTTGATGCACAGGGTGCCCACTCTCAAAATGGAGAAGGGAGTTTGAGTATGTAGGTTTGCGATAGATGGTGGAGAAAAATACGCTACTGATGTAGTCTTTGCTAATTCTGATATCTAAATAACTAATGCAGTCAGAATTTGTTTCCATGGAGAATTTCAGGAATGTAGTGCTTGAATTGAGGAACAGTAAGAATTCATGCAACTGGTCATGGTCTCCATCCCAGAAAATGAGGATGTCAACCCGGTAAGGACCGTAAAACTTACAATGGGACATCCCTGAGGATGAAAACTTGACACACTTCCCACTGAGTCAGAACAATATTGGCAAAAACTGGTGCACAAGCTGCCCCCATAGCTACCCCTGTGGTTTGTTTAAATAAATGACCTTCGAAAGTCAAAAAACTGTTCTCCAACACAAGTTCCATTAATGTCCTTAATGTAAATATTTTGGCGTGTGAAAACTTGGTCTGTTGATATAGGAAGACATAAAACATTTCAATGCCTTATTTATGGGGAATGACACTAAATAAGTCCTTGACATCAATTGTAGTGAAAATGATGTCATCACTGAAATATTCCTGTTTGATTTTTTTCAAACAATCCCATGAGTCTCTGATGATATGAGAAAAAGACCCCAGACAGTTCTTTAACTGGAGGTCTATATATTTGGCTATAGTTAAAGTCTTGGACCCTTTTGCGTCCACTATAGGTCTTAAAGGTGGATGCAAGATGTTCTTGTGAATCTTAGGTATCCCAAATATTGTTGGGATCCTAGGGCTGTTTTGTGTACAATAGTTAAATTCTACTTCTGATATCTGGTCATTCAAAAGTAGATCCATAAGAACCATGTCCATATGTCTGTATGCGATGTTAAGTTCATTACGGGAAATCTACTGGTACCCTTCCCCAAATAAATGTCCTAACATATTTTCTATGTACCTGTCCTGATCCATGACCACAAGACCTCCTCCCTTGTCTGGTTTCATGACTCGAATGGCTTTATTATTAGATATATTATCGAGGAGTCTGGTTTCCTCTTTAGTTAAATTGTGTAATAAATTTGAATTCCGATTTTTAGAAAGTTGTCTAATGTCATTCATGCAAATCTTTTGGTACAATTGTATAGTGGGATGTAATGGAGGGTTACTTACACTTGCCTTTTTACAAGAAGTGATGGTAGTATTTCTTATAGGTTCATAGGTTCATACTAAGCTATCTGCCCAAGGGCATTTATAAGCCTAGCCCATAGTTATGTGGCTTTCGCCACCCCTTTAGTTTGAATAAAAACTATGCCTATCATTTTTCTGTGCCTCTGTCAAGCAGTGACACTGAAGTAATCCCTGGGGTATATCTGCGATCTCCCATCCATTGGTCAAGATTCCTCTTGAACAAGGCCAGCGAGGTGCTCTGCCTCACATGTACCGGGATTTTGTTCCACAGCATAGGGAGTCTCTGGGTGATGAATCTGTCCCTCCAGCACGTTCTATTTATAACCGTGTCAAGGTTTAAGTCTCCCGCCCTTGTGGTTCTGAGGGATCTAGATTTTTTGAGGTGAAGCATATTCATCAAATCTGGGTTTGCCATGGCCTTATATGTCAGGCACAGGTCACCTCTGAGCAAGAGGTATGAGACTGAATAGAGCTGGAGTTCTTTCAGTCGGGCAGCATAAGACATATTTGTGAGACCCTTTATCCTTTTGGTGAGGAACTTTTGGGGCCTTTCAAGCTGCAGCAGGTGTCTGGTCAGATACATTCCGAACGGGGCATTGTACTCAATCATAGGTCTAATGAGTGATGAGTACAGGGGGACGATGACCTCCCTTGATCTAGATGTGAATCCCTTCATGATCAGGTGGCCGATATAGAAGGTTTTCCTAACTACTTTAGCAACATGAGTGTCAAACAAAAGGCTACTGTCAACTTGGGTCCCCAGATCCCTGATGACTTTTTCTGTGCTCAGTGGATTGCCACCTATATGGTAGCTAGGGGTAACCTTGTTTTTCCCAAACGGTATGACTATGCATTTTTTGGCGTTTAACTTCAGGCCATGGCTCTGGCACCAGTTATCCATTTCTGTGAGGCCCTTCTGGAGGATATCTGTGTCAGATGTGTTTTCGACTATGGCGCCCAGTTTGCAGTCATCTGCAAACTTTGTCAGCCATAACCCTCCTGTGTTTGCTTGTACTTCAGAAAAGTAGATGCCGAACAAGAGTGGACCCAGGACTGAGCCCTGTGGGACACCACTTGTGACAGGCTTTGAGTCTGACATGGCTCCAGCAACTCTGACCCTGTGGGTTCTGTCCCTTAGCCAGTTTGCAACCCATCTTGTGATGTATGGGTTTACATTCAAGCTGATGAGTTTTTCGATGATACCTGACTGGGGTATTGTGTCAAGGCCTTTGCCAGGTCGAGGTAGGCTGTATGGACTGCCTTTCCCTCATCAATGGCCTTGGTGACTGTCTCGAAAAAGTCAACCAAGTTTAAGAGGCAGGATCTGCCTTTGACAAAGCCAAACTGGGTTGGATCCAAAGTCTGCAAGTTCCCTATGTCTTTATTTATGAGTTCCATTATGATCCTCTCCATGGCTTTGCAGATAAGGCTTGTCAAGCTAATGGAGCGGTAATTTCCAGGGTCTGTGGAGGCACCGCCCTTATGAAGTGGGACCACAGTCGCCGTGTGCCACTCCTTGGGTACGTATCCTGAGGTGAGGCTAAGATTAAACAGCTGTCCTAACTGTGGGTTTAATTCCTCATTGAGTTCATGAAGCACACAGCCGGGGACACCATCCGGTCCCATGGATGCTGTGTTTTTTGCCTTAGTGAGGGCAGTTCTCACCTGGGCATTGGAGATGTTTGGGGGCTACAATCCTCTGGAATAGATATCTCTCCTTTTGGGGGGGGGGAGAAGTTTGCACTGAACCTGTCAGCCAGTATGTTAGCAATGTGTGTAGGTTCAGTAATTTTCACATAATTTTGAACTAATTCTGAGCATATCTGGGAGTTTCCTCCTAGGTTTCTAACATAGCTAAAGAAGGCCTTATGATTGTCTTTAGAGTCCTTGGTGATTTTTCTCTCAAAATTTGCCTTGGATGATTTTATGAGAGCTCTTAGTTTTTTACTTATAATGATCAAAGGTGTCTTACCTTTCAAGGATTTTGCTCTATCTTGTAGTAGCTTCCTCCTTTTGTTGTAGAGCTTGTTTATGGCTGGGGTCCACCAGACTGATTGCTTATCCACCCATAGTGGCACTAAAATTCAATTTTGTAGTGAAAATCATAATGTAAAGCAAAGATTTTTTTCTATGTTAAAATGTTTGGAGGGTACAAAGTTAAGACCTCTCTCAAAGAGGTTTGCCCAATCCTTAGTAACTGTGACACTACTTAAGTTGCAAATTTTGCAGTCATTTTGGTCATTGACAATAATAATTGCCTCTTCATTGTCAGGCAACATATTATAGTTTATTGCCAGTTCCCTCGTCTCTCCCTCCCCCTCCCCCATCCTTGATTGTACTATTGTGGGTTGTGTATTTCCCCCTGATATGCTGTATTCTGAGGCCTCCTATACTGGTGATTCCGTTTTCAAATTCTCTCTGACCTCCGTAAGGGTTGTCCTAAAGGGATGGGACCTGGAGTGGTGTCACTTTGATATTCATTTTCATCATTAATTTCCTCACCATTGACTTCATTAATGTTATTAAAGTTGTTGTCCCCAGTATTGTTATGTACTTTAACTAATGGATAAGCTAGACCTCCTTCATAATCCGGGGCATCCCTTGTTAACTTTCTAGACTTTTTCTCCTTTATTTTATCTAGAATTTTATCAATGTTAACAAAAACAGTGTTGCATTCATTCAGTTTAACACAAAAGTTAACATCATTTTTCACAGTGGCATCAATTTTGCTAACAGTGTCTTGCAATGCTACAAACTTTTTATCATTGTCTCTAACTAACAGTTCCAACAGTTCACAACCCTGGTGGTTAAACAGAGTTATTAAGTCTTTATGCAGTTCACTGTTGTTAGTTAAACCATTAGGAAAACACCAGTACTGCACACCTTTTGGCACCTGTTTGCCTCTAAGGCATTCCCTGAGGTACTAATTCTCAATTTGCAGTTTTTTAAGTCTTAAACATTCTTTTTCCAAAGTTTTAAGTTTAAGATCAAAAGTACCTTGTATAATGGGTTGGTTAGTGTTGTTGGAAAAAACATTGCTGTCCTTGTTAATCCAGTCAGTTAGATGCAAAGCATTTCTTGTGTTACACTGTATAGATCCATGTGTCTGCACTCTTCTGTGTGCTGCCTCTAAACAATGGGAATTGCCTGGTGGTGTAACAGAATTAGTTCCTCTACTACTAGTTCCTGTTTGTCGAATAGGGCTACCTTGCCCTGGTGCAATACTGAAAAGGGTGTCCTGTAAAGTAGAACCAGGTTTTGTTTTTGTTTGGCTAAAATCATTCACAAATTTGTCGGTTTTGTGACTCAATCCTGAAATTTGAGTATTAAATGCACCTATAAGCTCGGTTAGCTTATGAATAGCCAAAGTCAGGTCTTCATGTATCTCCCTGGTGCCCCCTCCACTCTGCGAACTGGAATCCATGGTAAACCAAAAGGAGCAAAACTAAGAAAATACAAAGCAAACTGGACGACCAGGAAAGTAAAAGTAAAATTTTATTGAGCGCTTTCGTCAATTTTTAACTATGACTTCTTCAGAATAAAATCAGTTTACACACTGAATCTTACATAACCAATGCAATAAATCAATTAAAAAGACTATAAAAAGTTCATCCACTTTTAAAGGTAAAGTGCTCAATAAAATTTTACTTTTACTTTCCTGGTCATCCAGTTCGCTTTGTATTTTCTTAGTTTTGCTCCTTCTGGTTTACCGTTAAAATAATAAAACTACCAACACAGCAAAGAAAAAAAAAACTCAAAGCAACTTTAAGATGCTACTGCTCAATGCTAGGAGGCTAAACAAAAAAAACTCCACACCCTACAAACTTTCCTCACCCTGGAGAATGTAGACATCTGTGCTGTTACCAAAACTTGGTTTAAAACCATAGAAAGTACTCTGACAGTAGAAGGCTAGAGTGTCTTCCACACATTTAGACCAACAGCAGCACAGACAGGGGCTATGGTAGCAGCAAATATAACTCTAGGTTGCTTAAAAAGGATGATGCCCTGGAGTTTGTCCATGTCCAAGTCTCCATAGACAAAGTTCCCTACCATATACTAGCAACCCACAGATCACTCTTTATGATCCACAACACTCACAACTCTTACATAGATCTACTAGAGGAGCTCAACATACAACCAAATTCCCTATTCATGGGAGTCTTTAACTACCCCTCTATAACTGGGAAACATACACTGTCTCTAACTAACAGGCACAGAATTTCCTGGACTTGATCAACACAAACACCCTGGACCAGACATGGCACTCTTCAACCCAAGGATCAAACATATTGAACCTAGTACTCAACAACATGAGAGAGAGTTGTATCCCCTGTGTTGTGTCCTCATTGGTGAGGTTGGACCACAAAACTATCTCCCTCAAAATAAAATTCAGCTCAGAAAACCCAAATAAACCCATAAGAGGAACTTTACTACAGCACACTGCATCCTATTAAGCAATGGTTTGTCAAAATTCATGGCTCCCCAAACCCCAAGAACACAGCTACCTATGCAGAATTAGTAACATAAATCCTGTACAAACATGTAAATGGGTGCATTGAGGCTAATGTACCTACCAGAAGTAAGCACAGATCTAACACAAAAACAAACTACGCTGGTGGAATCCTTACCTTAACAGGCTATATAGCAAAAGAAAAAAGTCATGGCCAAAATCAGAAACAGCAACTCTCATGGAGACAAGAACTCTCTGATTCAACTAAACAAGAAACTAAGAGATCTAATAATGTCCACCAATGTGAATTCAGAGGTCAGCTAAGGACACTCACAAAGATTTCTTCTGCTATGTCAGGAATATTAAAGGTTATAGTCAGTAGTGTGCAGAACTGGTGCCAAATGGCACAATCCTCACTGACTAGGGGGACACAGCAAATCTTCTGGTTTATAAATTTAGCTCTAACTTCACCCACCACTCTCCCCACTATCCTCCATGAAATCCCCTCTAGCATATACCTCCAATTATCAACAGGGAGCAGGTCCTGTAGATGCTCACCAAGGTCAAAACACTGCTTCAGTGGGAGCTAACAATATTTCTGGTTGTCTCTTAAACAGCTTGTTACATGACCTTGCAGGACTACTTGAGACACTCTTCAACTACAGCCTCAAAACAAGTTATGAGCCAGGTAAATGAAGGGCCTCAATGGTTCCCTCTTCATAAGAGTGGACCATCAATTGATCCGAGAAACTACAGACCCATCAGTATGACAAGTCTAATGTGCAATGCCATGGAATTAATTATCATAGAAATGATCAACAAGGACAACCTACAGACACTAGACTGATCCCAGTCTGGCTTTATTAAGGAAAGGATTTGGTCTTGCTACTCTGTCTGGTAGACTTCTTTGAGAGGGTTACCATGGCTGTGGGTGAGGGGGGAAAAGTGCATACAGCTTACTTTGTCCTTGCCAAGGTATGCGATACAATACCCCACTCAGGTATTGATGACAAACTCTCAGAACTAGGCATAAATCCCAACATAACCTGCTGAATTACCAGCTGACATACAGATAAGACCCAAGAAGTCAGGATCGGTGAGACCACCTCCACCAAGAGACTGGTCTCCAGCAGAGTACCCCAGGAATCTATGTTGAGCCTGTTCCTGTTTGGCATCTACTTCTTGGAAGTCAAGGCTAAAGTCAAAGGCCTCTGAATCATCAAGTTCTCATATGATTATAAATTGGGAGCTATCACTGATTTCACCCCACAACACCAACACTCTACAAGAGGGTCTAAAAACAAATGACTGGTACAAAAGCCATGGATTAAAACTCAGTGGAAAGAAATGCATTATAGTGTACTTTGGGAAAGTTTCCACCCAAGCTAATTAGTTCATTGATAAAACACCTCTGAAAGTTGACTGACAGTAATCTAGGACCATATATACACAGTAATCTGGCATTCGACCAACATGCAGCGAAGATAGTAGGAAATTCATGCTATGTAGTCCAACTCATAGGCAAAGGTATGGCATCAGGTTGAAGGAAGTAATAGTACCACTCTACTCAGATCTTATCAGATCCATCATTGAGTACAATCCCCCCTTTGATTTGTACCTAGCCAGACACTTCCAACAGTTACAATGCCCTCAAAGCTTCCTCACCACAGAATACAAGTTATTAATACCCTGTCCTATACATACCTCTTTAAGGTCCTATTTCTGTACCCAGTCTCCTACAGGTTACTGACAGACAATCTATGCCTAGCACACAAGGCATCCTCGGATCCAGCTCTTATGAATCTCTTCCACATCCACAAGACAAATACCATAAACACTAGATCCAAAAAGCTGAACTTTACAACATAAATAGAAGCTGCTGGAGACATTGGTATGAGTCTCAATGGATCCCCATCATATAGAATAAGCTCCCCATTTACATGAAGCAGAATTCATCCCTGATCCTGCTCCGTTGTATGGAAAATTGCAAATTCTCCCCTGGTCTGGCCCCTGATGGACAGAGATCAATAGTAATTAAACTGGACCCTCAACTAATACAACCCCCCACATGTAACTCTTAGGTATATCTTTACTAATATACCCCCACTATATAGGTATTCAAGGAACTTTGACACAAAACTGGGTTGGTTTGCATGGCTAGGCTTGTAAAGACCCTGGTGGTCATTAGTCTAGTATAAACCTATGAACCCAAGTGCTAAATTGAGAATTCTGATTCCACTAAAGGACTGTTTGTCTGTTACTATCGGGTTCTTAGTTTTAGTACATAATTCAAGATACACAGAGAGAAAATAAGCATTACAAAGGACTTGTTTATGGGAGAGGGGTCAATTTTTCCATGCAAATGAAAATTTGAGTAGAATTAGAGACAAAAAATAATCTCAAGCTTAAGGGAAGAATAAAGAGTAGGAAACAGTCTTACAATTTGGGTGCAATTACAGAAAAGAAATACTAACAGGGAATGGAACTAGACTGAGGAAAGATTCAAAGGCACTGGGATGGTTAGATAAGTTTTAATGTCACAGCAGTGAGATGTAAATCAAGTAGAAAAACAGACAGAGAGGCCACTCTGACTCCAAGTGGATTTGGCATGGAATCCAGGGACAGGAAAAAGAGTTACGGTGTGATGGCAATAAGGATAAGGTAATAAAATTATTGGGGAAAATGTCATTAGAATACATCAATTAATACATAGTTAGCAAAAAGAAGTACATCATTTATATAAATAAAAATGGAGGATACACTGTAGAAACAAGAAGTCAAGAGACAAGAAGATGTTGTTAATAGAAATTAAACAGTCAAGTTGGATTTTCTTGTCCACAGTGTTGATCTGTTAATGACATACATATAAAATAAGCATAAGTCAGGGCTTTTCCAAGATGGCTGCACAGCTTAATGTCAGCCCTCCCAATGTGAAAAAAGAAACTAATAGATAACAGTCATTAAGTCTGCCTGTTTTAGTAAAATTCAGTTACTGATTAGTAAGTACACTGTCTGGAAGCCAGCAAAAAATAAACTTAGAGAGCCAGAAAGAAAATCAACTAGAAAAGGTGAAGAGAAAACACTGACTGGGAAGAATCCTGTAGCTATTCAGCAAAAAGCAGTTCAAGCTCCAGTTTTGGTACAAGAGATGGCGTCCAGTAAAATTCAGACAAAAAAAATAAATCAAATGTGCTCAAAGCTGATTAAAATAAATGAAACACTGATGGAGTATATCAACTCAGATAACAAAAGGCTGGAAAATTGAGGAAGCTTTAAACAGCTATTCAGAATAGCTGATAAAAACTCAGTGATTAAGTGTGAGACTGCTTGAGAAGAGCTGTTTAAAAAATGTAACAGGATAGTGCATGCAGGGAAAACCTGAGATTTTCTGCTGTACCAGTTAAACTGAAAAGAACAGCCTGTATAAACTTTATGAAAGCACAAATAAGTCATTGGCATTGTATTCCGCAGCAGGACTAATTGAAAGAGCACATTGTGTTTATGCTACCACCCTAGCCATGAGAAAGCAGCCAAGACATATATTAGTAAAGATGCAATTATACCAGCAGAAAGAGCTGATCCTGACAAAACTGTGGCAGAAGGGTAATACTTAAAGAGGGTAATGATCTATTAGATCCAGCTTCATACAGGCCCAATTCAAACCTAAACCATGATTATAAAGTGTTTATGTCTGTAATGGCTGAAAGAATGGCAAAGGTGATGCTAAAATTGATAGGCATGGATCAATGTGGTTTTGTAGACAGGAAGCAAACATTTAACAGCATTAACAGAACAATGATGACCCAGAGGGAAGCTGAATGTAAGCAAATATCACTGTAGTTTGGTGGGTCTTCATGCAGAGAAAGCATTTGACAGAGTAAGCTGTGTGTTTATGAACACAGCAATGGAAAATTTGCATTCCCTGATAAAATTATAAGTTTGATTAGGATGATATGTCAGGGATCGGAGGCAAAAATTAAAGTGAGTTCCTCTCTGACAACTTCTGTTGGAGCAAAAGAAACAGGCAGGGGTGTATTCTTTCCCCTTTGTTATTTGCACTATATTTAGAACCACTGTCAAAGAAAATAAGAGACCCAGAAATTCAAATATGTAATTGGTATGGTAGGCACGAAAAGCTGTCTGTATTTACAGATGATGTTATTTTATAGCTGATAAAATCAGAAAATGACATTTCAGTGTCTTGGAACATTGTGAGGTAGTTTCAAATCTTTTTGGGATACAAAATTAATGAATCTAAAACAAAGGCAATAGCTGTAAATTATGTACACACATAAATTTGTTCAACAATATCCATATTTACAGGGACATGATAAAATGAAATACTTGGGAGTATGGATTAAAAATGAGTCTGATGTGGCAGCTAAGGATATATGGTAAGAGACTAAACAAAGAAAATACAAAAAACTTATAAATTGGAAGCTCTGTTTTATGGGTATGGATAGGAAGACACAAGCAGTTAAAATGTTTTTATTCCCTTTAATTTTATATACAGGTCAGGCATATTTACCAGAGAAGAAGTTGTGGATAGCAATTAATAAAGTGCTGAAGGATTTTATCTGGGAGGGGAAGACAGCAAGAGTCAAGTGGGATAAGCTGATTCTTCCAATAGAAGAAGGTGGTTTGAGATTACTCGATTTGAAGAGGTATCTCAGAGCTACACAGTTAAGGCTCCTATACATAGCACAAGTAGAAATCTATAATTCAAAATGTAAAGGGATGATGACAAAACAGAGGGAAGCTCAAGAAACAATGAGAGACTGGGATTTTGGATGTAGATCCTTAAGAAGAATAATCACACAGAATGTTATATTCATAAAGTAGCAGAAATCATTCTAAAAAATAAGCCAACATGGGAATGGAGAAGGGGGAATGCTTGAGAAACAGAAAAAAGCAAAGGAGTTGACTAGAAGAATCTACAAGAATTGGAGTACCATAGACTTAAACTGGAGTCTGGGGTTAGGAGATGGAGATGAAAAGGAAGAAGACCAGCAACACTGATATTAGTGAATAAATGCAAGACAATAAACATCAATCATATTTGTAAAATATCACTTTGCAAGATAAAATGGCTGAGAAAGATCAGATTTTTCTTGACTTTGTTAAACTTGTTGGTGGATCAACAAACATATGCCCAACTTCATATCATTGATGGTAGGGAGGACAAAAAGGAAAAAGAAGGCACAGAAAGAGGGAAAAAGTAACCGTAAGTAAAACAATTTTTGTTCTTAACAGTAGTTGTATAAAACATTTCATGATATAAATTTCGTGTTATACAGGAAAGTATTTTCAATGATTTGTTGTATGTGACAGAAATACTAATGTAACAGGTGTTTTTATCACTTTTTTAGTTTTAGGAAAGGGGGCATTACAATATAAAAAGAAAAGAAAGGTTGGACAAAAGCATGTTTAAATAAATAGGTTATAATCTTGGGTTGTTGAGGTAGGGCATGGGGTATAAAAGATCACTGATTATAAAATACATATAAATTAACTGTTTTCTTTTACTTTTGCATAGGTGAATGTCTGGAGTAATGCCCCTGGCTTAGTCTAATGGCATTTTTTATGACTGCAACTGGGTTCTAAAAATGAGAGACCACAAAGGAATAAAAAGTTTTCTTTAAGCAAATAAATGTTCAGTGACACTGGAACTGAGGGAATCTCTACATTTTGTTCTTATGTTTCCATATAATCAAGCTGACTAAAGGTGAAGACAGTAAATTGAGAGGTCTGGACATTGTCTACTGAGAGAAACATAAAATTAAAATGTACAAAGGCAAGCAGTTCAACAAAAAAAAGTTTGAAATTATTGGAAGTGAACAAAAGATAGCAGCTTTTCTGGTATCTAAGTGCTTTAATGCATTTACTAGAATAGCATACAATTTATTTTTATTTAAAGATATCCAGTGCACTTTTTCTTAAGGCTAAAAGTTAATGCTCTCTGAAAACATGCAAGTTGTTTTCCACATCTGGGAGGAGAATAAAGACAAGACAAATACAGACAGAAATTACAGTAAGTAGGACCACAGGCTGTAACATGTGTTTTAGCATGGATAGCCTTAATAATAGGTTACATTTTGCCTCTGTGTGCAGCTGTCAATTTGGGGCAATTGCCCCTATCAGAATAGTTAAATTTTATCATTCAAAGATGCACATAGTTTTGTGTGTTTGTTTTAAGTTAAAAGTGTGTGGGTGTGTTCTGGGAATGTGTTTGTTTCTGTTTGATGGTTTTTATTAAAACAAAAAGTTTTGTAAAATGTAACATGGGTTCAAATGGAGATGACAAGGAACAACTGTATACAAAATCAATCTGTCACATACTAGTGGGTGGAAAAAAGCTGGAAATAAAACATTTAAAAAGCTGTCTTACATACTAGGTGGGAATAATAACATTTTTATCACAATGGCCATACTAAACATATTATTTTTTGTGAATGGCCTCACAGGTAAAGACAAAAAGGTAAGAGCATTGAATTATAATAAGAAATGCGGAATGCAAGTAGCAATGCTACAAGAGACACACTTGGAAAAAATGAGCATGTGAATTTAACAAAGAAGGGATTTAGGAGGGATATTCAGGAATGTATAAGGGACAAAGGAAAAGGGGAGTACTTATACTAATTGCTAGAGGAGCTCTAATAATGACTGAAGAGACAAAACAAGATAGTAAGGGTAGATTTGTGGTAGTAATGGGCTACTGGCAAGGGAGGAGGATTACACTAGCATTTATTTATATTCCACTTAAAACTGCTATTATGGAGCTTAACAACATTTTCAGAGAAATAATCAGCTTAAAGCAGGGAATATTACTTATAGGCGGGGCCTAGAACTTGATTTGCAAAAGCGAGGATGTATTTGGAGGACCTAGAAGGGAAATATAACAAAAGAGGACAGATTTCTGAAGATATTTATGAAAATATTTGGTGTGGAAAAACATGAATTCCATAGCAGAAACTCAGAGGGAATTTGTATATTATTCCCCAAGGTGCAATAACTGGACTAGACTAGAAAGAATATATATTTCACAGGAGCGTGTGCATTTAATTAAAATCTTCGACACACATCCAATAACTATTTCAGATTATGTGCCAATAACAACTAAGATAAAAGTACAGGGCAATAAAGTACAAATGAGACACTGGTACTTTCACACCTTCCTGTTAAAAAGAGAGGAATTTAAGGACAGGATAGCAGAAATTGTTTGAGAATTATTAGGGAAGATAGAAATTTCTTCATAATTACCGGAACAGTTTAATACTCAAAAACACAATTTCCATATTGTCTCATCTGACAATACAAGAACTGAAACCATGACAGAAATCAAATTACTTGGAGTACTCCTACATGACAAACTCAAATATGACCAACATATTTGTCAAACTATCAAAAATACATACAAAAACTAGGCTCTCTGTACATAGCAAATCAATATATTACAGTATCCACAATTAAATCCACAGCAGCAACCTATCTAATCCAATCTCTAGTGTATGCATCACCTGTCTTCACTAATCTTAATAATACCCTCAATTAAGAATTTCTGAAAACCAGGATCAACATACTGTAATAATTTCCTAGCTAAGGTTAAAACAAAACATCTTTAATACCAGACTCTGTGTCTTCAGATGAACGATAAAATTCTGTTTTTTTTTTTCTTTGCAGCTAACACCCTGACTGAAGACTGACTAGGAGATGGCAGGTCAACCCTTATCAAGTTTGTCTCTTTCTTTGGTTACCCTGAAAAGCATCCCCTGGAGCATCTCTCTGACCTAAAACAGATAGTTTTCCAAAAAGGATGTATCTGATCCCCCCGTGCAAGTTTAGATGAATGGACTACATCAGAGGAACCCAGAGAAGAAAGTGAATGGTCGTAGGAGCAACAAATGGTCACTACAGGCTCACGCATCAAAGGCTGAGGCACTGACTGAACCCACTGTGGTGGCAATGGCCCTTTCTTGTTTGTTTGTTTTTGTTTTTTTTTTTAAATGGCAGGAGAAAAGCCAGCAGGATCAGAGTAAGTATCTATGATGAAGTCAGTGATGAGGACTGACAGCTGATAAACAGTGCTAGAACAAGTAGATCTGAGAGTTAAGTTGTCAAAGAAGTGTTCACTTGCATCTCTCTGACACAAACATACACAAACACACACACACACACACACACACACACACACACACACACACACACACACACACACACACACACGCACACTTATTCCCACAGTCAATTTTTCTGTAAATCTAACAGAAAAATAGCAAAATTCCTGTCTAGAAAAAAAGCACCACGCGCTCATACACACACACACACACACACACACACACACACACACACGCATACACGCACACACGCACACATGTACAAACACACACACATGCATCCCCACAGTCAATTTTTCTGTAAATCTAACAGAAAAATAGAAAAATTCCTGTCTAGAAAAAAGCAGTTTACTACAATGCATACTAACAGAAAAGTAGTCAAGAAGTGTACACAAGAACTAAATACATTCAGAAGGTTTTCTGCCAATTAAAAACACTTCCCAACCATTAAAATCTCACAAAACAGCAAAATGTTTACAAAAAGAGTACATTATTGCCACAAAACAGCCCATAAACTGAAAAATTAGCCCTGAGTTAAATATAGTGTTCTTTGACAGGAAACTTCCAGTACTGTGAAAAAATATTAGGTTTCTTAGAGGGAAAATGCTTTTTTTAGTCACAAAATTAACTATATGTTATATTCTTAAAAGAACAACAATATGTGAAGAAGGGCTCCCCTTTTAGGTACCTAAGTGCCAGAAATGAAGCTTCAAGGCCAATTGCTGCTCCTGTAGAACCTCAGAGATGCTTCCTTTCTAGGCAGCAAGGAAAAAATGAAAGTTATGCACTTGCCATAATGACAAATATGTGTTGTCTTCTTTTTGTCTGCTTCAGCATATGGGCTGTCATTCTGACCAGATCCAACCTCATACCAAAGCTTTGGATCTGAGAGCTCTGACTCCTTCCCTACCCACATACCCACAATTCCCATCTCTTGCCTGAATTACCTCAGACTGAGTTTGCTGATAGACTTAAAGATGTCACACTATATATATATATATATATATATATATATATATATATATATATATATATATATATATTTACCAACTAGGAGAAGAACAGACTGGTTCCAAAGGAGATTTGTCCAACTACCAGAAGTAAACAATGACAGCTAGGGATTTGATCCAGACAAAAAGAAGACAACATGGAATTATCATTATGGTAAGTATATCCTTTTCATATCTGATGTCTTTTTTTGTCTGATTCAACAAGTGGAACAGATTTCTAAGCTACCCAATAGGGACCTGAGTGGTCTCAAGGAAAGACATTCCTGAATATGGTAGAGCCGAAAAATGTGCAAATCCTAGGCTGCACATTTAACCTGTAGTGAGATACAGTGGTATGAACTGAGGACCAAGTTGTTGTGACACATATATCACTAACAGGCCCTCATTTTGCAGATGTCATTGGGGTTGCCATTGCTCTGGTAGAGCTTATATTGTAAATATACACCATGTGAGTCATAGACAAATGAAATGCGGCCTACTAACTATCTTGAGAGGGTTACCTTAGACACTGATTCTCCCACCTTTTCTTGGAGAAGGATAGAAACAGTTGATTTTTTAATAGCTTAGTACAGTGGAGACAGATGTGAATAAACTACCAGGTTCTAAGGTGTGTAAAGTATGTCCCTCTTTATTGGTAAAACTGGGGATGAAAACTGGCAAATCAATCTGTTGGTTCAAGTTAGATTCAGAAGCTACTTTAGGAGGGAAGGAAGGGTTAATTCTCTATGATGCTCTGTCTTTATGTAAGATAAGGAAGGAAGCCTTGCATGAGAGTGCCTGTAGTTCTGACACCCATTTAGAAGATGTAATGGCAACCAGATGCTGCTGGTTTGAAGGGTTTTTGGATTAGAGCCTGAAGTAAAATGATGACAACCCAGGGGGGGATTGGATCAGGAACCAGGGGGTCTCATTAAAAAGGTACCTCTAAGAATGGCTTTGGATACTTTGAGGGAAGCAATGGAAGCATTGTTGAGCCCTATGCGAAAATTTGAAATGATCGTACTTTAATTGTGGAATAACTTGACCATGCCATGAAAAGTTCTGAAAGAAATTACAAAATATTTGACAGAGGTGCTGAAAAAGGATCTAGTTTGTTAGAAGAGACCCAGAAGGAAAGATGCTTCCATTTGTTCTTGTAAATCTTTTTGGATGAGTTTCTTTGAGAGGAAGATACAATATGGACTACTGGGGAAGAAATCCTCACATCTCTGGCTACTGTGAGAATTGGTGAAACCATGTGGTTAGCTTTAGGGTCTTGAGGTAACCCAGATGGGTGTATGAAGAGATCAGAGGATGGATCTAGAACCCATGGGGGTGAAGAAGGTGAGGCCAAAGAAAGGGGAACCATACTTGCTGGGATCAAGATAGCTTTCTGAATGAAATCTGTGTTAAGAGGAAAGGGAGAAAAGGTGTAAAGCTGACATGGGGGCGAAGGATAGACTGGCTCATCTCTTAGTGACTGTCCCTGTGGAGGGATGAGAGCAAATTAACTTCTGCATTTCTTGTTTTCATACAAAGCATAAAGGTTGCAGCAAGGTTAGCTCCAGTGACTGAAAATCACTATTGCTACTGTTTTATTCAGAGCCCACTTATGTAGTAGTAGCCTAATTCTGCTCTGTTTGTGCGCTAGGATGCTGGACAACCAAGGTATATGCATTGCTACTAAAAAGTGATTGGCAGACATAGCCTACTGCCAAATTCTCATGGCTTCTCAGCAAAGAGGATATGATCGGGTTTCATTTTGTTGATGTACCAAACCATTGACGCCTAGTCTAAGTGTATGGTAATAACATCCTTGGGTAGATGGTCCTGAAGTGACTACCACATAAGGAGAACCAATCTTAACTCCAAGATAACTGATGTGAAGCTTGGTCTCTATTGTAGGCCATGCTCCTTGGACCCACCCAAGAAGTTAAGTGCCCATGCTCACTGTGACTCTGGGTACTGGAAGACAGAAGAGTCTGTCCTGAGTTACTGAATCTGAAGAAATCCACCTCAGAAAATGGTCTCTGCAGACCTGAGTGAGTCATATTTTGTAGTGAAGAGCATACAGGTTTTGTGACCGCTGTACAGCTAACATCCACTGTAGAACTCTCGTGTGATATCTGGCTAGGGGAACCATCAGTACAGAGGAGGTCATTAAACCTAGGAAGTATAATACTAGTCGAGCCTAGAATCTGGGGTCATTTATCACCAGAAGAGCTGATTTATTTGACCCATGCTGAGGGAAGGTTTTCTGTCTGATGTGCAGTATCTACGTGGCAGCCTATGAATTCTATGGTTTGAGTAGGAGGTAGCTTGCTCTTGTTTGTGCTTATAGAAATGACCGGGTGAGTTTTCAGTTGTAACAGGAATGACTGACACGCTATAAATAGAAATCTGGAGGTTGCAGTTAGAAGCCAGTCATCTAAATATTGGAATACTTGGATCCCTTGTAACCTGAAAAAGGCTGTCATGGCTGCCATTATTTTGGTGAACACCCAGGGGGGCTGTGGTGAGACTGAAAAACAACACTCTGAAATGATAATGACCGGCTCCCAGCCAGAAATGGAGGAATCTCCTGGATTGCTGCTGGATCTTGATATGATAGTAGCCTTCCTAGTGATTGATAGACCACATCAAATTGTCATTCCTTAGCAGAGGTAGAATGAAATGTACTCTGCCCATCCAGAATTTCACAAATTGATTCAGATCACTGAGCTCCAAAACTGGACTTAGGTCTTCTGTCTTTTCTGGTACTAAAATGAACCTTGACTAGACTCTGGATCCTAGTTGCTCTTGAGGTACTGGTTGGATGACTTTTTTGTCCAGAGCTCTGAAACTTCTGTTGCGTGGATTCCAACTGATTAGATGGAGTACTGGAAATGCTTTGGTTTCTCTTTAGGATTTCTAAGAAGGGTATTGTATAACCTCTGGTAATGATCCTTAGCACCCAAGAATCAAAAGTTATATTTTGCCAGGCTAGAGGGTGTACAGAGAAGTGTCTCCTGACTGCCTCCAGAGTGCAGTAATCTGATAAGTTTTCTCAGTGAATGGTCCATGGAAACCTTAGTTTTGTGGACCTCCTCTGCCTTGTGGGTGACATCCCATGGAATTGTCTCCACATCTGCCTCTAAGAGGCCTGTTCCCCAGGATTGTCCTAGTGAAAAACCTTAAGATTTTGTGAACCACATTTTGTTTCTCTCTCATTCCTGACTAAGGATCTCTATGGGGTTAAAAAATGAATTCCAACAGCAGACACGGTCTTACCATACTGCTCATTCCTGGTAAGTGTATCCTTGATTTTTGGTCCAAATAAAGTAGATTCATCACAGGTGACATTTATGAATGATGTCTTAAAGCTTTCTGCAAAGTAGCAGAGCCACAGCTAGACAAGGCATCACACAGTAATACCTGTGCTGGCTGCTAGGGCTGCACCATCTCCTGCATAACATAGCAGTCTCATGGCAACATTCAATGATAACTGTAAGTTAGACAATTGAGTATCCACAGTATTTTGGATATCTAATGGTAAGTTATCCACCAGGATATCTGAGAACTCCTTAATCAAATCCCTCTGGAAACATGTCAAGTGAACCATCTAGTTCAGTGCACAAAGATAAAAAGTGGCTGAAGCATAAGTCCATTTCTATCAGCCTGTCCAATGCCCTTGCTTCTCTGTTAGGGGGATGAACAAAGGAACTCTTTCCAGACAGTTCCTTTTTTGTGGCTGCTTCTAACACCATGATATCTACACGGCAACCCTTAGCCCAATGTTTTCTTTCTTTGGGGGACAACTAGTATTCTACCTGGATTCTTTGGGATGGGTTGTACCACATCAGGCTCCTTCCAGGATTTCTGAGTAATGAGGTCGACTAAGGCATCAGGAGGAGGGGCCATACAGGATGTTTAACGGCCACACACAAAGGCTTCTAGAAACACTGACTCATCAGAAGGCATTTCTATGGACCAACCCACCCCATTTCATCAGTTTGAGGATGTCTCCAAAGGAGCTGTTTTCAGGAGGGGGGTTACCTTGGGGAAACTATTCCCTCATCTAAGTCAGTGTCTTCAGTAACAGACTTCAGAGAGGAGTCAATATGCTTCCTCTTACAAGTTCTCTTCCAAGGAATATGGCTTAGTATTCCTAATGGGGACACTCTGGAATCAGAGGTGGGACTCAAACGCCAAGTAGTCCCAAGGCCTATGGGATCCATCTATTCTTTTCTTCCAAAAAGTGAGGAAGTAGAAACAGTCTTCAATCACAGTCTAGGTGGATCCAAACTCTGAGCAGGTACCAGCCATCTTGGTTCAGCTGAGGCCTTCCTCACAGGCTCAAAAGCTGCCTCAGCCAATGGAATTGAAGAGGAACCACCTAGGTTAGCAGAACAGGTAGTCCACTTGACTGCAAGGGCTAAAGGCTCTGAGGAGGAGCTCAGAACCTAGCTGTCCAATGCCAAAGCACCAAGCACTAGGGATGACTCTGAAAACCTAGCACTCTGGCTCCAGGACCCCATTCAACCAGAGTACATCAGAGTCAAGTGGATGAGAGAAGTTGTCAAAGACAAGTCTCTGGGGGTATCATCTCCATAGATGCTATGACAGGAAGTTTGGATATATACACTGGCTCCAAGAATGGAGATGGTGTAGGAAGTTAAACAGTTAGGGTGGAACTGATGATCCTAGTCCTTTCCTTTGGGACAAAGCTGGAAGTCCTCAAAAACTTCCTCATCATCCAGTCAACATCAAACTTGATTGGACTCCTAGTAGACTGAACAGATCTTGAGGATGAGGCTAGGGAAGTAGGCCTCAAAGGTAATTTCTGCAATATTGGTAAGTGAAGAATAGGGCTGATGGGCCCTGGTGATAAAGAAGTCTTTGGGGTAGGAGTCTTGAATCCTAGGAAAAGTAGGATCCGACTGTCTCCAAACCTTAGGTGCCGGACCTGAATAGCCGTGGGGTCAAGAAATTTATTCTTATCTGGGACATCCTTGGGACTCTTTTCTTTAGATTTTTCTCTTGCTTTTTATCTATCCCTTTCACTCTCTCTCTCACTTTTTCCTTTAATAAAAATTTCCCTTTCCTTCTCTAATTTTTTCTCAGATGAAGCAGAAGAGGTGGATTCCTTTGGGTCCAAAGACATCTTGGACCCTGTATGTGAGGGAAGAAGACTTATTAAAAAAAGAAGTTATGTCCTTACCATAACGTTCCATGTGAGTTGTTCATCTCGCCTTTTTGTTCTTACACATGGGTTCGGAGCTGATCCCTCGGCTCCGAGACGGCCGCTTTTCAAGCTCAGACTCTCAGAGAAGCTCGAGACCTAGTGTATATCCCATGATGCTCTACTGTATATTCCCAGATCTTGTATGCTGCAACCAAAGACAGCCTACAGGAAGAAAGAGAACTATAGTGCCTACCTATCTAGGTAGCTATAGGTTTGTAGAAGGAAGAAACAGTGTGTCCAAGAAGACAGGCTGACAAAACTTCACCAATCCACCAAGGCAACCATCTTTCTCAACAGGAGGGGGAAGGTGGGAGGGAATGTAATAACAAAAAGGCAAGATGAACAACTCACATGGAACGTTATGGTAAGGACATAACTTCTTTATGTGAAGTTGTTCTATCTCGCTGTTTTGTTCTTACACGTGGGTAGCGTCCCAAGCACCCTAATCCTGGGTGGCTCACGGGAGAACATTCCTGAGCACAGTGGAACCAAAGGAAGCCCTGTCCCTGGAGATCCTGTCCACTTTGTAATGAGTGATAAACATGTGAGGTTTTGACCACGTGGCAGCTGCATAGATGGTATCCAAGGGAAAATGAGCTGCATAAGCTAATGACGTAGAAACAGCCCGGGTAGAATGGGCTTTGACGTTATTCAGTAATGGCTGGTTAGTGGAGGAATAAATGAATTTAATGCAGTCAGAAAGCCACGTGGATAATGTGATTTTTGATACTGCAGAACCTTTCTTAGTCTCTGTGTAAGAGACAAAGAGTTGATCCGATTGTCTGAAGTCTTTCGTTCTATCCAGGTAGAATCCTAATTGTCTGTGTACATCAAGCTTGTGCAACTTGTATTCCAGCCTGTTGGTATGGTGTCTAAAGAAGGTTGGAAGCTCAATGGACTGATTTAAGTTAGTTTCAGAACAGACCTTGGGGAGAAAGATAGGGTTTGTCCTGAGAGACACCCTATCAGGGTGAAAAATCAAATATGGGGGCTTTGAGGATAAGGCTTGAAGTTCGGAGACCCTACGTGCAGATGTAATGGCTACCAGAAATATAGTTTTCCAAGACAGAAACTTTAAGTGACAGGATGAGGCAGATTCGAAGGGGCGAGCATCAATTGGAATAAAACAAGATTCAAATTCCAGGGAGAGACAGGGTGTCTGATAGGTGGTCTGAGATGGTGGGTCCCTTTCAAAAAGGCCTTACATAGTCTATGGGACATGATGTTAGACCCGTTAAACCCTACATGAAAATTGGAAATAGCAGCCAATTGAACTCTATTGGTGGCAGCAGCTGCACCATCATGGAACAAGGAAGACAAGAACCCTAAGATGGTATGAATAGGTGCCACATAAGGGTCAATGTCATGATGAGAAGCCCAGTGAACAAATTGTTTCCATTTGCTATTATATAGCTTCCTGGTAGACAGTTTATGAGAGGAAACTATAATATGTTGGCCCGCGGGAGACAAATCTTGAGACCTGGCTAATATGGAAATTGGAGCAGCCAAGCTGTCAGTTTTAGGGAGATGAGGGAGGGATGAAGAACTCCTGATGAATGAGTCAGAAGATCTGGCACTGAGTCCAGGAGCCATGGTTCTTCCACTCGATACTTCTGCAGGAAGGGGAACCAAATCTGGCGAGGCCAAGACGGGGCTATCAAAATCACAGTCCTTCCCAGACCTTTGGCTTTCTGTATAAATTTGGGAATTGGGGGGGAATTGGCAGAAAAGCATATAGTAGGCCCGGGGGCCAATCATGTATGAGCACGTCCCTCGGGTTGCTCCCCGGTGGGGGATAAAGGTCAAAGTAGCTGCTGCATTTGGCATTCATCGGAGATGCAAATAGATTGCAGCAAGGTTGGCCCCATCTGCGGAAAATCTTGTCCGCTACCTGTTGTTTGAGGGACCACTCATGAGGCAACAGTATGGCCCTGCTCAGCTTGTCCGCTATCATATTGGATGATCCCGGGATGTGCATTGCTATTAGAAAGCATCTGGTGGATACAGCCCATTGCCAAATTCTTAGGGCCTCTTGGCATAAGGGATACAATCTGGTTCCCCCTTGCTTGTGATGTACCAGACTACCGACATGTTGTCTGTCTGAATAGCAATTGTCCCTGGAGGAAGACAGTCGTGAAAGTGTTGCAACACCAGGAACACCGCTTTCAGCTCCAGGACATTTATATGCAAATGTAATTCCATGCTTGACCAAGTACCTTGGACAGTCTTTCCCAGAAATAGCCCCCCCACCCTATCAGGGAAGCATCAGTGGTCACTGTAGCTGTGGGTTGGGGAAGAACAAAGGGACATCCGACTACTAATTGGTCGCTGTTCAGCCACCAACTGAGATCCTTCTTGCAATGATTTGTTAACAGAATCTCATGTGACATGGGCAGTCATTGGTAAGACGATTATGCGAAGAGTAGCCACTGGAGTATCCGCATGTTCATGCACCCTAACGGGACTGCTATCAGTGTGGCTGCCATTGTGCCTAATAGCTGCAATATCTGGGATGCAGGAGCTTTGTTCTGGGTCAACAGACTGGACAATTGACTTTTTAGAGATACGATTCTTGCTTGAGGCAACCTGATCCTTGAATTGACAGTGTCTAGCTCTGCTCCTATAAAAATAATACGCTGCGAGGGCGATAACGCAGATTTTTCGAAGTTTAAGGTTATGCCCAACTGGGAACAAAGGTTGATAGTGTAGTCTCTTGCTTGGATTAGTTGATGCCTGGAGGTGGCGGTGAGGAGCCAGTCATCCAGATAAGGAAACACCCGGAATCCTAAATGTCTCAGA
This sequence comes from Protopterus annectens, assembly GCF_019279795.1. NCBI lineage: Eukaryota > Metazoa > Chordata > Ceratodontiformes > Protopteridae > Protopterus > Protopterus annectens. The sequence goes on along the minus strand of NC_056741.1, from coordinate 773,906,802 downwards.
TGAGTTGTGACCACTGCCATACATTTGGTGAACACTCTGGGGGCTGTGGTGAGACCAAAGGGCAGGGCTCTGAATTGGTAATGACTGGCACCCAGCCAGAAATGCAGGTGATCTCTGGATGATCTGTCCATTTTGATGTGGTAGTAAGCATCCTTGAGATCTATAGAGCACATCCAATCACCCGTTTCTAAGAATGGAAGAATCGATTGAAGCGTGACAATCCAGATCTTTTTCTTCTTGACAAAGGTGTTGAGTTTGCTGAGGTCTAGTATGGGCCTCCAGTCCCCTGTTTTCTTTGGAACTAAAAAGAACCTTGAGTAAGTTCCATATCCTATCTGATCCGCCGGGACTGGGTGGATGACTCTTTTGTCTAGCAGGTTTTGGATTTCTATGGCTGCTAGCTTTCTCAGACTGGGTGGAATGTCTGGAATCCTTGTACACATGGGGGGAAGTTTTGTAAAGGGAATGTAGTAACCTCTGGCAATGATGATTTTTACCCAAGAATCCATTGTAATGTTTAGCTAGACATTTGGGTATAAAGCCAAGTGACCCCCGACTGCCTCCAGAGAAGGAAAGCCGGGCTTTCTTTCAGGAATGCTGATAGGGCTTACCAGAGAACTGCTCCCTGTCACCCTGGTTTTGCAGACCGCCTCTGCCGTTTGGACGGCGTCTTCCATTTTTACCCCCTCCTCTGCCCCTAGGGGTGGTATCCATAGGTGTGTTTTGGAAAGCTCCTTGGGGTTTTCGGAACCACATTTTTCCACTCCGTTGCCCTTTGAGGTATGGTCTAGTTGGAGTGGAAAAATGGACTCCTACAGCAGACAGAGTCTTTCCTTCTTGTTCACACCTAGTAAGTGTCTCCTTAACTTTAGGCCCGAACAAGGCGGAACCATCAAATGGGGGATTGACGAAGGAAGATTTGAAGGCTTCCGCAAAGGAGCAAAGGTGCATCCAGGACTGTCTCCAAAGAGCTATCGCTGAGCCTGCCACCCTACTCAATCCATCGGCAGCATAAGAAATGAGTCGCATGGATGAGTTTACTATAGAATTGAGAGTGTTGAGTTGTGCAGTCACCTTCTCAGAGACTGCATCAGCTGTGTTACCCTGTAGAGTATCTCTCAGCTCTTTAAGGAGATCTCGTTGAAGGCGGGTAAAATGGGTCAAGTACTTGAGCGATCTCATGGAAAATGCCGCAGAACTAAATATGCATTTCCCATACCTGTCCATCATCCTAGAATCCCTATTAGGAGGATGGACAGAAGAAGAGGTTTCCGACATCTCTTTCTTGGTGGCTGCTGCCACCACCATGGCATCAACCGGCACTCCCTTGGTAAGAAAAGCCTTGTCAGTAGGAGAAGTAATAAAATTGTTGGGCCTCCGAGGGACCGGTTCCACTGAATCAGGGGACTCCCACGCCCTTCGAGCAACCAGATCCATCAGTTCATCGAAGGGTGGGGTAACCCAGGAGGTGGATGGTTGAGACCCAAAGGCCTTCAGGAGTACCGACTCATCCTCAGTAGGGGCAAGGGACTGCCAATCACCGCTCTGTCTTAAGATCTCCAATATGTCTGCAAATAAAACATCCTCTGAGGGGGATCGTGGGGACCCTTCTGATTCCTCAAAAAACACACTACTAACTCGACCAGCTTATTAAACAAAAAAACTTTCACCAAAAATGAAAATAGCAGCCCAAACTGGATTTTAAATATCTTCACTTCAGTTCTGGTACCTCAGCCTTCGCCTTCAAATGGAATAACTTACAATCTCAAAAACCAGTTTATATACACCACCCATCATATCAATGATTAACAACAATTAATCAATTAACATTTTTTTCAAAAGTTAAAGCCATATGAAACATCACTTTAACATTAAATTCACAGTTTGTAACAAATATCTTAATACACATCATATATAAACTATCTATCTTTTTACATTTCTAAATTCATTCCTTTTGGGTACAAAGTATTAAAATTAATAATAAAATTTGATTCCATATTTAATAATCTTTTTTTGAAAATTGTGATCTGCCCCCCCTACACCATGAGGTTTAGCTAAAACACTAAATATCAAATCTGTAGTAACACCCCCATGCTGTTGGTGAAAGTGACTAGCCACCGGACTATGAAGCCTCCCATTCCTAATGTCTCCTAGATGTTCCATTATTCTTAATTTTACCTTACATCTAAACGAACTAACTAAAACCTAATACTATAGAAAATCACATATATTTTAACCATATAAGGATAAAATTATCCACAAAAATTCTCTATAACTATAGAAAAGTAAGTCACTGGCCCGAGCTTGCACCTAGTAAGTGTCTCCTTAACTCAAATGGGGGATTGTAGATCTGTTGCAGCGACAAACTAGATCTGGAGATATACAGTAGAGCATCATGGGATATACACTAGGTCTCGAGCTTCTCTGAGAGTCTGAGCTTGAAAAGCGGCCGACTTGGAGCCGAGGGATCAGCTCAGAACTCACGTGTTAGAACAAAACAGCGAGATAGAACAACTTCACATTTTTTCTTTTCTGCCCTGGATGGCTCTGGTGCTGAAAGCAGCACAAATGGAACATGAATCTTGCAAGTGGGAAGGTCCCAAAACACTAGGCACATCACCAGTGTGAGTCTTGAGGGGACTATTTTCTGCCCACAGAAGGAACACTTTTTAAAATCAGTTGACATTAGAATAAGAAATAACAATAAAGAAGTGCATAAATCTTAACTACAAGTTATCTATAAACAAGAATATTACTAAACTAAAAACTATCGTAATACTATATTGAAGAAGACACACACACACACACACACACACACACACACACACAGAAGAAATATTTTGAAAATCACATTAATGTAACCTTAACAACTACTAGGAACGTAACACTATTCTAACCTAATAATTAGTATAAAAAAATTCTTAAAGGGAGGAAAAATGCTTTCAATTTTCATGAAAAAACAATGGTGCTCTCAGTCCACAAATCTGGTTTAGTCAGGCAACAAACGAGATCTGATGTAATTCAGGAAAGAGAAGAGAATTGTGGGGAGGGGAGGAGTCAGAGCTCTCGGATCCAAAGCTTTGGTATAAGGATTCAAGGTGGGATCCAGATGGATCTGACAACCTACATGTTGAATCAGATGAAAACAAAGACATCGGACCTAAGAAGTTCTTGACTCTGACTCCTGATTTCCCTCCTCTGGGATATCCAATTAGCAGTCAAAAGTGAATGTATGGGAGCGAAAGTACAGTTGTAAGTAAACTTGATATAACAGTAGATGTTTGAATAATCACTGCTGGAATAGCCTTGGCTATATGGGTTATATGCTGCCAAGAATACAATAGCTGGCCAGCTTCCAAAGCTTCAGGGCACCATCTATGTGCCTAAACTGTCAGTCAGATCTACATGAGCTGACTAAAAAACAAGTTTGGGCACAAAGCCCTTCAGAGATTTCCTGCCAACAGGCAGAAGGCTGAGTCCTGAAAGGGCAAAGTTAGGGCAAAGAATAAACAAATGTCTACACCCTGGCATAAAAAACACACCAAAAAAAATGAGTGGGATGGAAGAAAGGAACAGCAACTTCAGAAGTGGTCATTCGAACATCTACTGTTATGACAAGTTTACTTATATGACTCTACTATGTTCATCATATTAATCGCTGCTACAGTAGCCTTAGCTATCTGGGTAAATTACTCTAGTTAACTACATTTGGGAGGTGGAAGAGAAAGAGTCCAGGAGCCTCTGGAGAAAAGTGCTGAAAAAGCCTGCTCTGGAGATATAGTGCTTTGCAAAACTATGTATAGTGGACCAAGTAGCAGCTTCTAGAATACTTCTAGAATCCAACCATTTCCAAAAAGCTATAGATGAAGCCAAAGCCCTGGTAGAGTGGACACTGACCTTGCCTGGAAAAGTTTTGCAATGGTGAGTATAGCAAAAGTTAATGGACTTAGGCAACCATTTAGGAATGGTCTGTTTTGATACAGGTTGTCCTTTCTCTGTACCTTTAAAATAAATGAACACTTGATTCAAAGATCTGAATGATTCAGTTCTGTCAATATAGTACCCAAGTTGACTGCAGACATCTAAAGTATAGAATATTATTTCTCCCACATTTTTAGGTTCAGGAAAGAAAATGGGAGGATGGATAGTTTGGCTTAAAGGAAACTTGGATATTATTTTAAGAATAAAAGAAACCCTGCCCCTATGGAAAATGAGATAGGTTGACTCACTTGCAACCCAGCTAGCAACTGAGATACCTTTTCTGAAGAGATCAGAGCAATAAGTAAAATTGTTTTCCATGTCAAGAACTTTATGTTAGCCAGACTACCTGGTTTGAACATGAGACTGCATTGAAAGTGGAGGAGTAAATGGACAAATTAACAAGGTACAATTTACTGCTAAAGACTCTTATGTAGTTAATTTGTCAGGTTATGTTTTGGACGACATAGAAATGTCTATATTACAAAGGGGTTTGAAATTTATCCCTTCAGTTCTGCCAAGAGTATATGAACTAAAATGTGATGTATTTAAACTGGTACATAAAACGTATATTAAAGAGTATTTTTATAGTATGAACAAAGTGGAAAATCATATGTTAAATTATGTAACGGATTCTTCCACTGACCACAGTTTTTGTTCATGTAAGTCTGATATGAATAGTAATGCCTATAGTAAATTAGATACGAGTAAAATAATGGTTAAAAGTACATTTATGCCTCCATTCAGAAATGAATGTATTCAGCGGTTTCATACTGCATTTAATTTAATACTGGAAAAGGAATTGTATGAATTTAATAAAGAAGTTAAAAAAAGAAGTTATGTACTCACCATAACGTTCCATCTGAGTAGGTACTTCATTTGTCTGCAACCTGTGGGTATCGGATCCGACCTCGGATCCGAGCTGGCAGCTTTCCAAGCTCCAAGATCCGAGCTCCTCCCCCCTACCCATAATCCCCTGCTACCAACCATATTACCTCAGATCGTTTTTTTTGCCTCACCAACCTGGTAACACAAGAATCAACTGTAAAGGTGATCAGAAAATCCCAAAAGGTTCAGGGGATGGCAGGGGGGGTCGGCTGCAGACAAATGAAGTACCTACTCAGATGGAAAGTTATGGTGAGTACATAACTTCTTTATCTGAAGTAGTTACTTCATTTGCTCTGCAACCTGTGGGACAGAGTCCCCAGCTACCTTATAAGAACCTGGGTGGTCCTTACGGAAGGATATTCCGAAGCACCACGGAGCCAAAAGAAGCCCTACTCCTCGAAATCACATCTAGTTTATAATGAGAAATGAACGTATGAGAAGAGGACCAAGTAGCTGCTGAACATATGTCGTCCACTGGAACCCTAGACCAAAAGGCTGTTGAGGTGGCTACAGATCTTGTAGAATGAACACGGATACCAACCGGGCCTGGCTTGCCAGACGATATGTACCCCTGAATAATACACTGACAGATCCAATTTGCTACAGTCACTTTGGAAATGGCTTTGCCCATGGCTGATTTTGCATAAGAGACAAACAACTGGTCTGACTTGCAAAACTCTCTAGTCCTATGCAAGTAGAAGCGCAGCTGTCTGTGTACATCCAATTTGTGCAATGTGTATTCTCCCTTGTTCTGAAATGTTGGAAAAAACACTGGTAGATTTATCGATTGATTTATATTTGCTTCTGAAGCAACCTTAGGCAAGAAAGACGGGTTAGCCCTGAGGGACACTCTATCTTTGTGAAAGATAAGGTAAGAGGGTTTCATACACAAGGCTTGCAGTTCTGAAACCCTTTTGGCCGAAGTAATAGCCACTAAGAAGGCCGTTTTCCATGACAAGAACTTCAACGGAACCGAGGTCGCAGGTTCAAAAGGTGGACTCGTTAAGGCTTGCAAGACTAGAATGAGATCCTATGGGGGAACCACAGACTTTATCGGTGTATTTAAAAGAAAGATGCCTCATAAGAAGGTTTTGCACAACTTCGTAGATGCTAAGGAACCTATGCCGTCCCCCACATGAAAATGGGAGATGGCCATCAATTGCACCTTAACCATAGAAGCACTTGCTCCCTGCCGAAAAATCAATGAGAGGAAGTCCAGAATGGTCGTAATAGGGACAGTAAATGGGTCCAAGCCCTTGTCTTTGGCCCAAATGGAAAAACGTTTCCATTTACTGTTGTAAATTTTTCTGGTAGACGGCTTATGAGCCGCAACCAGAATGGCCTTAACGGGAGATGAGATACCGGGAGTCCTAGCCATTACTGGAACTGGATCAGCCAAGCTGCAAGCTTGAGGTTGACCAGGTTCGGGGTTGGGCAACCCGCGGGATGCGAGATCAGGTCTGGACTGGGATCCAGAATTCACGGAGGAGCCACACTGTGAGACCGCAGAAAAGGGAACCAGATCTGTCGAGGCCAGAATGGGTCTATGAGGATAACTCTGCTCCCCAACCGACAGGCTTTTTGAATGAATTTCATCATGAGTGGAAGGGGGAATAAGCATAAAGAACCCCGCGAGGCCAAGCATGGACTAGAGCGTCTCTGGGGGTTTCCCCTCAGGGGGGTGAATTATTGCAAAGTACTCACTGCATTTTGTGTTTAAAGGAGAAGCAAAAAGATTGCAGCGAGGCCGACCCCATTTGTGGAAGATCTGCTTCGCAACAGATGGATTCAGAGACCACTCATACGGAGTGAGAAGCACCCGACTTAACTTGTCCACTAATATGTTGGACCGTCCCGGGATGTGCTTTGCTACCAGAAAGCGGTTGGTGGAGATCGCCCATTCCCAAACTCTCATGACCTCTCGACACAGGGGATAGGATCTGGTTCCTCCCTGTTTGTTTATATACCAGACTACAGACATGTTGTCTGTCTGGATCGCAATAGTCCCCAGGGGAAGAAGGTCGTGGAGAGCTTGCAACGCCAAAAGCACCGCCCTCATCTCTAGGACATTGATATGCAATGTGGTCTCTAGGGAAGTCCACGTGCCTTGAACGGATCTGCCTGAACAATGCCCCCCCCACCTGAGGCGAGAAGCGTCCGTGGTCAACGTGGCTTCGACCGGGGGAATCACAAAAGGCCTCCCTTCTCTGAGTTCCCACGCATGTAACCACCAAAGAAGGGAGTCCCTGCAAACTCTGCTCAGCGGTATCGGCGTGTTCAATGGGTGGAACGAGAGGGACCATTGGACTTGAAGGGTCCATTTTAATATTTGCATTCGCAGACGGGCATGGAGGAAAAGACCAATCGCTGCTGACATAGACCCCAGTGCCCTCAGGACTAACTCTGCTGGAGGAGTAGGACTCCGGAGAAGGGCTAACACCTGATACAACAAGCTGTTCAGTCTGACTGACGTTAGAGTAGCTCGGGAGATTCGAGTATCCAACCTGGCCCCTATGAATTCCAGGGCTTGAGTGGGGCACAGGCAGGACGTCTGCCGGTTCACTGAAATGCCTAGGTTGTGGGCTGGAGTCAGTGCGTAATCTCTCACCACAGAGAGCTGATGCCTGTTGGTCGCAATAAGGAGCCAGTCGTCTAGGTACGGGAAGACCTGAATGCCCTGAAGTCTCAGGTGGGCTGCAACCACTGCCATGACCTTGGTGAACACTCTGGGGGCTGAGGTGAGGGCGAATGGAAGAACCCTGAATTGATAATGACTGGCTCCGAGCCGGAAGCAGAGAAACCTCCTGGATCATCTGTCCATCAAGATGTGGTAGTACGCATCCTTGAGGTCTATGGAGCACATCCAGTCCTTCTCCCGCAGAAGGGGGAGAATAGATTGAAGAGTGACTATCCTGAACTTTTCCTTGGGTATGAACAGGTTCAGAGCGGAAAGGTCTAAGATGGCTCTGAAGTCCCCGGTTTTCTTTGGCACCAAAAAGAACCTTGAGTAATAACCCAATCCGGACTGATCTGGAGGGACGGGATGGATGGCTCTTTTTCTTAGCAGCTTCAAAATCTCTGAAGCCGCTGCCTCCCTCTGATCGGGTGGGACATCAGGGAGGCGTCTGGTTTTGGGGGAAATATTTAGGAATGGAATGGAATAACCTCTGGAAATGATATGGAGCACCCATCGATCCATTGTAAGGGACTCCCAGTTTGACAGGTGCTCCATCAACCGCCCCCCGACTGCCTCCAGAGAGGGACAGTCGGGCAAGCCCTCAGGGCTGTTGCACGGGTCTGTCCGAGAAAGGTTCTCTAGACCCGAAATTACGTGGCCCCCCTCTGCCTCTGGGCCAGTGTCCACCTTGTCCCCCTCTGCCTCTAGAGGACGAGTGGTCTGCAGCTGGATGGGATTGCTAAGACTTGCAGAACCACAGCTTCTTTTGTCCCCTCTGATTCCTGGAGAAGGATCTTTGGGGACTAGAGAAGTGGACTCTGATGGCAGACAGCGTCTTCCCGTCCTTTTTGCTTTGGACCAGTGTATCGCGAACGGTCTTGCCGAAAAGAGCAGAACCGTCAAAGGGGGCGTTCGCAAAGGACACCTTGAAGGGATCTGCGAAGTCACAAAGATGGAGCCAGGCGTGACGTCGTAAGATGACCCCTGCTCCGCTGGCTCTAGCGGCTCCCTCCGAAGCAAGGGAGAGGAGCTGCATAGACGTATTAGAGATGGATTTCAGAGTGGCCATTCGTGTCGTAAACACATTCTTGTCTCCAACTGACATGGACTCCGGGGGGCTGCAGCGTATTCCTTGATCAAGTCTCGCTGTAGCCTGATGGTATGTGCCATATAGTTCAGCGCCCTTATGGAAAAGGTCACTGAAGCAAACATTCGCTTCCTAATCCGGTCCAACGCTCGAGATTCTTTATCTGGTGGGTGGACCAAAGAACTCTCCTGAGCGAGTTCTTTCTTGGTGGCCGCCGCCACCAACATGGCATCAACAGGGGTTCCTTTGGCCCATGACTGTCTATCTGTGGGGGGACTTAGGACTTTATCGGGATGCCTAGGGATTGGCTCCACATTGTCGGGCTCCTTCCACGCCCTGGTGGTAATTAACTCCACCAGGGGGTTGGCTGGAGGGGACACCCAGGAGGTAGATGGGCCTGCCTCAAATGCCTCCAGGAACACGGATTCATCAAGGGAAGGTTTTTGGGCAGACCACCCCCCTCTAATATGCAACATTTCCATGATGTCTAAGGAGACATCTTCAGGGGGTGACCTTGGGAAACCCTCCCTATCATCTAAGTCCGTGTCAGTGGTAACGGATTCGGGGGAGTCCAGGTGCCTCCTTTTACACCGAAGTTTCCGAGGAACCTCCTTGGTGGGGCTATCCGAAGAGGGCTCGTCCACGGGTTGTTGTTCCTCCATGGGAACTAGCTGGAGGGCTTGGGCAGGCTGTCCCGATGGTCGGATGATGGAAGACAGACCCTCATACAGTAGGGGTACGGGTGGATCCGAAGCCCGAACCGGGGACCTGGAGGACCTCAACAGTACCCTCTCCACTACCTCAAAAGCCGAAGGAGAATCGCCCTCGCCAGCCTCTGAGAGCAATCTCCTCGGCTCCGAGGAAGGGATCGGGGTCGGAGCCGATGCAGTCGGCGCCAAGAGAGAGGTGCGCTCCGAAGCCAACAGCTCCAAAGACACAACAACTCCCTCAGATCCGACGCTCAGCCCTCGGCCCCGAGAGCTCAGATCCGACAAGCTCGAGGGCATAGTCGGCATCGAAGAGACCAGTGCTATCGGCGCCGGCAAATCCCTGGGACCGAAGGGGCCCGGATCCGATGACTCTGAGATACGAAAATGAGTCAGAGAAGCAGTGATTGGGGCAAACATGGGGGCCGCACTCCCCCCCAGAGGGGGCGGAGGCAAGAGCACACCCATCTGCATTTGGGTCTGCAAGAACCGACGGATCATCCGATCCATACCCGCTTCGGAGATGCTTCTGGTTGACCTGGAAGAGGTAGTCGAGGTGGGCCGGGAGGGCCGCCTCGACGACCTCGAGGGAGACCAATCCTCCTCCTCCGGCTCCAGCGAGAAGCTAGGCGAATGGATCCGAGAGGAGGAGGATCCGGAGACCCTCGAAGCTCGAGGGCATAGTCGGCATCGAAGAGACCAGTGCTATCGGCACCGGCAAATCCCTGGGACCGAAGGGGCCCAGATCCGATGACTCTGAGATACGAAAATGAGTCAGAGAAGCAGTGATTGGGGCAAACATGGGGGCCGCACTCCCCCCCAGAGGGGGCGGAGGCAAGAGCACACCCATCTGCATTTGGGTCTGCAAGAACCGACGGATCATCCGATCCATACCCGCTTCGGAGATGCTTCTGGTTGACCTGGAAGAGGTAGTCGAGGTGGGCCGGGAGGGCCGCCTCGACGACCTCGAGGGAGACCAATCCTCCTCCTCCGGCTCCAGCGAGAAGCTAGGCGAATGGATCCGAGAGGAGGAGGATCCGGAGACCCTCGAAGGAGACTTAGCTGCTTTAGCTGGTGGAGCCGAGGGGTGAGATTCAGCCCGCCTTTTATGGGATCTATGTCCCTCCTTATCCTTGTGCCTCTTCTCCCGAGCAGAAGAGGCACTAGTTTCCTCAGAGCTGAAACCCAAAGAGGGAGGTTAAGTCCCGGGTTGAGCTAAGGGAACAGAGGGCGCCGAGGCCACCAAGGCAGCCGGAGCCCGAACAGGAGAGGAAGAAGAAGCTGACTCCTGGGGGAGGTTTCCTGCCAGGATCAGCTTGTTTTTCCTATCCCGAAGTGCCCGGGGGTTAAAGACCACACAGATCTGGCAGGCCTCTGATAGATGGGCTGCCCACAGGCACAAAACGCACTGAGTGTGGCCATCAGCTGGGGAAAGCTTGTGGCCACACTCAGTACATTTAGAAAAAATGGCCTTAGGCCCTTCCGACATCTTAGCACTCACACACACACCCAAACGCTAAGGGGGGAGGGGGAGTGACTAAAGAAAAGCTAATTAACTGCACCAAAGAAAATTAAACTAGCACCAAAAAGGGATATAAAAAGGGCTAATACCACACACACAAGATTTTAAATTCTAGAAGAGGTTATAAATCACGAACGATCTCACCCAGCCAGGAGCTCTTCAAAAAGGAAAGCTTCTTCAGCCATGGCAAAAAATGATCTGAGGTAATATGGCTGGTAGCAGGGGATTATGGGTAGGGGAGGAGCTAGGAGCTCGGATCTTGGAGCTTGGAAAGCTGCCGGCTCGGATCCGAGGTTGAATCCGATACCCACAGGTTGCAGAGCAAATGAAGTAACTACTTCAGATTATATAATTTATCCAAACAGGAATGGTTTAAACTGAAACAGTTAAGTGAAAACAGCCACTTAGTATTTAAACCTTCAGACAAGGAGGGAAAATTAGTGATTATGAAATCCTCAAATTATCTTGACATGTGTATGGAACATTTAGGGAACAAAGATGTTTACTGTAGAGTAAATGAAGAAGTATATTTTCAAGCCATTACAGAATATGAACAATTATTAAACAAAGTAGTATGTTTAAATGATTTCTCTAAATCTCATATTACTAATACATTTTCTAGTAAAGATAGTACAATGGCTAAATTTTATTGTATTCCAAAAATACACAAAAATATGTCTCACCCCACAGGTCATCCCATAGTTTCAGCTAGTGGCTATTTTACACATAATTTGGGGTGCTTCTTACATGAATGTTTGTTAAAAGAAGTAGTGAATCTGCCATCTTATATAAAGGACTATTTTGATCTGTTAAAAAAAGTTGGACGGAATCCATTGGGAACCAAACATGTATTTTCTAGTATTAGATGTCACCAGTTTGTATACAAGCATACAACATAATTTTGATATGGAAGCATTGAGTTATTTTATGGGAGATAATCCGAGAGCACATTATATTAATGAATTAGTACATTTTGCCTAGTTAACAATGATTTTGAATTTGATGGAGCATTGTACAAACAAGTGCAAAGTACAGCTATGGGGGTGGCTTTCACCCCAATGTACGCAAATTTGTTCATGGGTCTTGTAGAATTTAATCATATTTATAGAAGTAAATTCTGCAGAAGTTTTGTAATAAGATATTTCAGGTTTATAGATGACCTAATAATTATTTGTAAAGGGGGCAGAAATTAAGTGTGCTCATTTATTGATTATTTGAATTATAATAGGTTCCATATTAAATATGATGGCCTACAGGAAGGGGAAAAAAGTGAATTATTTAGATATGATCCTAGAAGGTTCATGGAATGGGAATATCAAAACTCAAATTTATAGAAAGTTTGAACAGCCTAGTGACATGCTTCATGCATCTAGCTGCCATCCAGCACATACCTTGACAGCCATTTCTTATGGAGAGATCCTGAGGATAAAGAGACTGTGTAGTGATATACAGGATGCTGAAAGGGAGGCTGTAAAAGTAATTGACATTTTCATAAATAGGGGATATGAGGAAAAAAAAATGTCTTGGATAGTTATACAAAATATTTGGAAATAGTGATAGAAATCCCAAAAATATAAGTCAAGGTAATAAATGTAGGATAACAGAAAAATAATGGAACTTAGAGCAAATTTTATTTTTTGTGTCCAAATATACATTATTTCCAAAGAAGTTACAAAAATTGTTAGGAGATTTTTGGAATATAATCAAAAAGGAAGTTCCATCACTTATAGAAATAGAGCTTACATTTTCCTATCAAAGGGGACAGAGCATAAAGGATTTCCTGGTTCATAGTACTTACAGAAGACCAATAGATGTAATAATAGGGATAATATCAGAATTAGGTACTGCACCTTGTGGAAAGTGTACAATATGCCAATATATAGCAGCTACATTTGATAAAATAAGTTACACTTGTAAAAGTGCGGGTATTGTGTATGCTATTAAATGCTCGTGTAACAGTTTTTATATTGGAGAAACTAAGAGAAGGCTGGCTGAAAGAATAAAACAGCATGTAAGGAATATTAGAAATAATAAGGTTATAAACCCTGTAGCAGAGCACTTTAATAAGGAACATGGTGGAGATTTTAGTAATTTACAAGTTTCTGTTTTGGAACAAATAAATTCAAGATTTCTGAGTGAATAAAGAATAAAATACCTGCTTAGAAAAAAGGAATAATTTTTTATACTAAAATATAATACATTACAACCATTAGGGTTGAACAAAGAATGTCACTGGAAAAGTTTTATTTGAATACTGTTTTTTATTTAATTAACTGTATTGAATAATAAGGGTGTAGTTAATTTAATTCTTAATTAGTAGTGTGTTATATAAAAATGTGTGTTTCTTTAACTACAATTTACTCTGTAAAGGCTGTCTAAGCCGAGGCGCTAAGAGATTATTTTGCTGCTACTTGTTGTTTCTTATCAGAAAGATTGTTTGCTGCTATTTTTTCCATCAACATTTGTCACTGCAAGAGACTGTTCTGCTGTCATTTAGTGTTTTTTTTTTTATCTGGAAGATTGTTTGCTCCTATTTGTTACAACAAGCACCTTGTTACTAAATAAATGGACTTGTGTTTCAGTCTGAAGGAGGTAATAGTCTTTGGTCTTTGTGGTACTTTTTCATTTTGGTTTCCAGTGGTTCATACAATAAGTAAAATTGTTTTCCATGTCAGGAACTTTATGTTAGCCAGATTACCTGGTTTAAACATGAGACTGCATTGAAAGTGGAGGATCCAAGAGCAGCCATGCTGAAATAGCTGATCAATGAACCTTGTTAGAGGAATAAGAAAGGCCATAGCATAGTAACTCACACAAATATTGCAAAACCAGAGAACAACTAGCCCCGAATGGGTATTGGTTATGTTGTCAACACCAACTAGAAAACCTTTCCCATTTACTGACATACAATTTACTATTAACAGTCTTTCTTGCTTCCGTTAGTACCTGCTGCACACACTCAGTAAACATTTGCCAAAAAGGAAATAAGACCATATCATCGATGCAGTAAACTGAAGATGACTGATGTTGGGTGTATCAAACACCCTTGTTCTTGTTTGAATAGATTCAATCTGTAAGGAAGCCTGTGGTAATTGTCCTGGCTATTTCCAAAAGAAGGGAAAATCATAGTTGACTGGGCCAGAAGGGAGTCACCCCAATGTTCTTAGGGGATTCCTTCTGAATCTTCTGAAGTATCCTGGATATTAGTGGAAAGGATGAAAAAGTATACAGGAACATTCCTGTCCAAAGAAAAGAAAAGCATCTGTATTCCAGGTCTCCCTACATGGAGTCCTAGAACAGAATTTTGCCAGTTGGTTGCTCAGAGAGAAGGCTAGGAGGTCTACTTGAGGAACTCCCCAGAGAAGGATCAAATCTTGGAAGACCCCAACATCTAGTATCCATTTGTGAGGATCTGCCCCAGTACTGCTCAGCATGTATGCCACACAGCTTTGCTCTTATAGAATGTTGGATGCCTACAGTGTGAGACTGTGCTGTGAAGCTATATCCCAAGCTAACATGGCTAGTCTGCAAGAGGGTATAACCTGGTTCTCCCTTGCTTATTGATGAGTCACATGACTGTGACATTGTCTGTATCCACTTTAACAGGTCCCAGGAATCAAAGATGATTCAGAGAGTTGAGTGCCTTAATCATGGCAAGCATCTCCTTGATATTTATGAGCTTGTATCTGTCCTTGATATCCCACACCCCCGGGTTTTTTATCCCTCCTGAAACTGATTCCTAAGCAAAGTCCAAAGTAGCTGTGGTGACTGACTGCATTGGAGCAGGGACAGAGAAGGGGAGACCTGGATTTAAGGATATCTGTTGTCTCCACCGAAAGATTTCTCTTCTGACAAACCCTAACACTGGGCTTTGAAAAAATAAAAAGTGTTGACGCTGGCACCAAAGAAATCTCAGATACACTGTATCTTTCTTATAAAGTCTTGGTCTTGCAGGAGTATCATGAGAATCATAGATGTCATGAGATCCAAAATCATGAGGTATTCCCTTGCAGTGACCAAAGTCTGAGTGGAAAACCTTACAAATAAATCTAAATAAAGATCCATTTTTTTCCTGTGAGAAAAAAAAAAACAAGATCTTTGAAATGAGGTGTCTAGTTGACATCCCAGGAACACAGTCCTGTGTGAATTAAAGGCTTTTGAATGTTCTCTTGGAATCGTAGCTTGTGTAAGAGATTCCTGACACTTTGAGAAAGACTCTGCAAAGTTAATCAAGTCATCTGAATATAGAAAATGTGGATACCCTGTAACCTGCAATGAGTTATAACTGTATGTATACACTTTGTGAACAGTCTTGGTACAACAGATAGTCCAAAGGGTACAGCAGAGCAAAAGAAGTTATGTACCCAGCATAATGTTCCATCTGTGTTGTCCATTTTCTTTCTTTCTCAACATGTGGGTTCGGATCCAATCTTCATATCCAACTTGTCTGCTTTTTACAGCTCGTGGCCTACTGCTTACTCTCAACCTCCTCCCTTATCCATAATGCAACAGCCCCTTTTATACCTCAGATCTTGTTTGCTGCTTTTATCTCTAAATAACAATGTATATATGAGAAACCACTATGTGGAGCTCAAAAAGAGGAACATTGGATCCTCCAGTTTCCTCTCATTCTTTTAGAAGTCATAAACCACAAAAGGTAGAGGGATGCAGGGAGGTTGATTTGAGGAAAACATGCACCCATTGCAGACAGGGTCTTATCACCTTGCTCACATCTGCAGTGTGTCCTTCACTTTGGGGCCAAACAATGAACTTCTGTCAAAAGGATCATTGCTAAAGGAAGAGTTGAAGGGCTCCACAAAATCACACATGCACATCCAGGTGTGTCTCCTAGTGGAAATGCCTGAACCCAATGTCCTTGAGGTACCCTCAGCTGCATGTAAAATTAGCCTCATAGACGAATTGGTAATGGACTGTAGGTAGCCATCTGTGATGCAACAGATGTCTGTGCCTCAGCAGTTACTGCTCCTGGGAGGGATTTGGAGACCTCTTTAATCAAATTCCTCTGCAATCTGGTAAAGTGTGCCAGATAGTTCAGGGATGTAACAGAGAAAGTCGCTGAAGTATAAACATGCTTCCCAAATCTGTCTATCACCCTAGACCCACTGTTAGGAGGATGAACAGATGAACACTGGTCCATGAGTTCCTTCTTTGTAGCTGCCTCTATGACCATGGCATCTACTGGTACTCCCTTGCTCTAAAACTCTTTCCCCTTGGGTAGTGACAGGATCCTATCTCTTCTCATGGAGATTGGCTCAACAGAATCAGGTTCTTTCTACACCTATCGAGAGATCAACTCAATGAGCTCATCGGCAGGTGGAGTCACCCAGGAAGTAGCTGAGCCAGACCGAAATGCCTCCAGTAATACTGATTCCTTTTGGGAAGGGTTATTGGTAGACCAAGCAACTCTTTACTTAAGGATCTTCAAAATATCTCCAAAGGAGATGTCATCAAGTGGTGATACTGGGGACCTCTCCCCTTCATTGTAATCTGTATTTTGTGTGATTGATTCCTGAGGGGAGTCTAAGTCCCTCCTCTTGCACTTTCTCTTCCTAGGGACTTCCCCAGTGGAGGTGCTCCAGAGAAGTACTGGAAGAAATGAGAATATTCTGTTGGGGGGCCCGGAAACTTTGAGCTGGTTGTCCCTGTGCAGTACAGTGATAAGGCTCATGATACAAAGACATCTGGGAATGGGGGGAGGAACTGCTTGAATTCTTGAACAGTGTACTCTCTCTACTACCTCAAAGGCAGAATGCTCTGGGGAAAAGGAAGTCAATGGAGCCTAGAAGGCATGCTTCCATACCATTGTCTCCCTCTGACCCGAAGGCAGCCCACCCGAGGCAGAAGTCAGAAGTGAACTGTCCGATGCCGAAGCTCAGAGGGGCAGAGAAGGCTCCAACTGCTTTGCAATTGACTGTAGCACCTTGGAGCCAACAATAGCTCTTCACTCTGGCAGTCATCTGACTCTGACACCATTGGAGCCAGAACACTAAGAGAAGGAATCAGATCCAAAGACACCACCATCTTTGGATCCAAAACAGACAGTCCCAGAAGGGTCGGATCCAAGAGGTCTGAAACCAAAGAACAGATCAGAGAAGGAGCCAGGATGGGCGCAGTAACACTGGTGAAGGCCTCCTGACCTGAAGGGGTGGAAGCCTGGAGAACTCCATCTGTATCTGTGCTGAGAGAAACTTCCTCATCATTCTATCCACATCTGCCTCTGTAAGGCTCCTGGAAGAACAGCAAGAAGAACTTAAGCAGGGTGATTTTGAGTGATGGGGCCTCTCTAAAAAGGGGGAAGATAGCCAGGATTGGACCAGGTCCAGTGAGGATGCCTAACTGGTTCAGGAGAACTGGTTCAGCTTCAAGAGAACCAGATCTGATGAGGCAAACCTAGTGTCCAAAGCAGTAAGATCCAAGGATTTCAGCTTCAGATACAACTGTTTTGAGACCTTCCAGGCAGTCTTCTTGTTTGGATCTGAAGAAGTAGTGGAGGATCCAGACGGTACAGCAAATAGTTTCCTCAATTCTTTCTGGCCTGCCTTAGAGGGACTTACAAATCTCACAAGGGACTTCCAAATGGGCAGACCCCAGACAGTAAACACAAAAGTCATGGGCATCAGGCAAGGGAATCCTGTTCATAGGTTCATAGGTGTTTACTAGGCTAATGGCCCTGGGGCCTTTAGAAGCCTAGCCCATAGAAGTGTCCTGGCATTGTACTGTTTGTCATTAGTTCCCAGTGCATCTATCAAGTAGATCCACTGGAGTGATCCCAGGGTGAACTTTCTATTTCCCATCCACTCATCAAGATTTCGCTTGAAGAGGGCTAGTGAGGTGCTCTGCTTGACATGTATGGGAAGTCTATTCCAGAGCACAGGTAGTCTCTAGGTTATGAACCTATCCCTTCAGCACTCCCACAATACTTGCACCTTTTGAATCCAGAAGGTTTTTCAGTCATATTCACAGCAAATAAGAGTAAAGCTGTATAGAAATGTTTTTTTTTTTTTAATAGGAAGAAGAAAGAAAGAAAGAAACGGAAATACTACCAGCAATGGTAGGAAAGATTACTGGAAATGATAAAAAGAGACAGATAGGGAAAAATTACTATGAACAATGGTATTAAGATACACTAGAGAAACACGTAGGGATAAGGGAGGTTATAAAAGGGTACTAACGTATAAGAACAGATGTAAGAAAATATATTAAGATACTAGAATGGAAAAACTTGTAACTCACTATAATGTTCGAGAGTTGACAGTGACCATGTCACTACGTGAAGGCAGAAAACAAAATTGAGGTATAGAAGGGGACTATTGCATTATGGGTAAGGGAGGAGCTTGAGAGTTTGCAGTAGGCCACAAGCTGTAAAAAGCGTCTGAGTCAGATCTAAGGATTGGATCCAAACCCACAGGTTAAGGAACAAATGAAAATTAACAATATCAGATCTGATAATGTCATTCAGACACACAAAACCTTAATAGTCTGGATGAATAGAGACATGATGATAAGCCTCTTTTAAATCTAGTGTTACCAGAAACTTGAAAGGGAAATAAGAGGTAACAGGTTGTGAAGTGGCATAAATTTGAATTTGGGCAGTATCACAAACAGATTTAAGAAAGAAAGATCCAGAACTGGTCTACAAGCATTTTTTTTCTTTGGCATTAGTAACATCCTTGAATAAGAATCCCTTCCCCATCATGGAAGGAGGAACTAGTTATATAACTCCTTGGAACATGATGTGATGAAGAATAGGTAGAAACAAAAGAGTCTGATCTGGAGAATGACGAATGACTCCCTGGAAAAGAGGAATATCCTTCCACTTTCCACAGTAGCTTTGATGAATGATTTTCAGAAACCATTTGTCTGAAACAATCTGTTGCCAAAGATACAAAAGGAGATTCAGACTTTCTGGATGAAAAAAGGGGCCAGGGTGGGAGGGGGTCACAAGGTCTCTTGAATAGTCATTCAGACTTGTTGGACTGTCCTTGGTTTTTGGTTAGAAATTTATTTTTGGAATCTCCTTGCCGTTTTTTCATAAATGTATGTTCACCTATACTTCATTTAGACTGTTTATTCTACTTTTTGAAAAACTGGATGAGGAGATAGAAAACCCCTAACAAAATCAGGAGAAATATGGATGAAAAATCTTAAGAGATTCTCTGGATTAGCTTGCCCCTTTCTTCATGCTTTTTGACTGACTTTGCAGCAGAGGGAACAAACACTAAATCTCTATACAAGGGTGAATTTAAAACAGTGGCAGCTGGTGACTTCAAATCAAAGAGGGGCTGCAGGAGACAGCTGAATGGGTGGGGCCAATGAGAAGGGGTGTGCCCATCTAGAAAGGGGTGGAGCTATACTGAAAACTGCAAAAACTGGGACTTCAATTAAATACGCCACCCTGGGTGCCAAACCATCATTATGAGAGTCCAATCAAGACAAAATGAAGTGTAGAAGAAAAAAAATATTTTGGTGTATCAGCTACATGACAGCTTACTTAATATCTAGATTGAAACAAAAAGGTTGTGAGGCTTGAAAAAATAAATTACTTTTTAAATACATTGCTAGAATGCCAGTCAAAATCAAGTATAAAAAAACAAACAGCACTCAACTCAACTCAAACCACTTCTCCTTGTACTGCAGTTCTAATTATAATTTATATTCGATTTTATAAAAGTACCAAGTAACATGTTGAAAGTAGTGATCTCTGAGATACCCCCACTTGTAAAAATGTTTCTTATCCAAAAAAGACCTGCTGTCTAACAACTATCTACTTGTTTCAAGGGGAAAACATGATCAAAGTAAAATATGAACAGCAAACAAGAAACAAGCTCAAGATAAATTGCTTAAAGGATTACTGCACAGGTTATGGACCACACATGATAGATTGCATTTTGTTTAGTTTACGTGGACGTGTAAAGCCTGCAAAGATGACTACAAGTTTCCAACAAATGTAATAAGGTTCTGAAAATACTGTAATCCTGTTCTTTATTACAAATACTATTGTAGTATCGGGCAGGTAATGTTGTTATTGTGCTGTGGAGGCGCTATGGGGAATTAACAACATGTAGTGTTGGTTCTGTATTCTCTGGTGACTCGTTGGTTCCGTTGTATGTATGGCTAGGGAGTTGTGAAGATGTAACATGGGTGCGCACCTGGAGGTTCTGAATAAAGAAAGGCCTTACAACTCCAGAACCATGTGGTCTCCTTATTTACCAGGATATAACATATTGGCGACGAGGATGGGATGCCTCCGAGTCCGTTAAGAGTGAAAACGGCGGGGTGCAGTTAATGTTGGACGATGAAGAGACTGGGGCTGCCGGAGTTATGTCTGTTTCCATGTTAGGGTCGTTGGTTGCATACGACTGTCAGACACAGACCTGGGAGGAGTATTGTGAGGTGTTGGAACATTTTTTTGAAGCAAACCAGATAATGGACGCGGGCCGGAAGCGAGCCATATTGCTGAGCTCGGTGGGCAGCAAGACGTACAGTCTGATGAGGAACTTATTGAGTCCTAATAAACCAGGGGATAAATCGTTCACGGAGTTGACGAGCTTGCTTCAGTCACATTATAACCCAAAGCCGAGTGAAATAGTCCAAAGGTTCAAGTTAAATTCAAGGACAAGACTAGCCAATGAAACGGTAACGGAGTATGTTGCAGTGCTGAGGGAGCTGGCGCAACACTGTAATTATGGTGACAGACTGACAGAAATGCTACGGGATAGGCTCGTATGTGGCATCGCAGATGACCGTATACAACGCAGATTATTAGCGGAGCCTGAGTTGTCGTTTGAAAAGGCCTTGAAGTTGGTACAGGCCATCGAGACAGCGAATAAAGACATTCGTGATTTACAACCAAGAGCAATCGACGGGGTTGGGAGCAGGAGTGCTACCCCACTGCCAGTGCATAAAGTGGTCATGGAGCATAAATCACAAGGGAAGTCTGGTCAGTATGCCTGTTACAGGTGTGGCGGTGAACATTTGTCACGGAACTGTCGTTTCTTAAATGAAAAATGTCATGCTTGCGGAAAAAAGGGCCATGTGAAGAAAATGTGCAGGTCAACGCCCTCTAGGGACCAGCAGAGAAAGGGGGAGGAAAAGAGCAGCATAACGGACAGGAAGGGAATCCGGAAAATAAAACGGCAGTATGCACACCATATGCGTGAAGGTACAGATCAACAAACCAGGGAAGAAGAGGAAGTGTTTACTATGTTTAACATGAAAGAGGCAAGGTTGGTAAGAGTCGATCCCATTACAACCCAGTTGGACTTAAATGGTAAAATGGTGCAGTTTGAAGTGGATACTGGATGTAGTGTGACAGTGCTGTCAAAGGCTGAGTATGGGAAGTTATGGCTAAAAGAAGCTCAGGAGCTGCAGGACTGTTCAGTGACTTTGAAAACATATACAGGTGAAACAGTTCCCACACTAGGGATGGAAAAAGTAACTGTAACACATAAAGATAAAGTCAAACAGTTGCCAGTCATGGTGGTGGCAGGTAATGGACCAAACCTGTTAGGCCGGGCGTGGCTAAAGGAGCTGGAAATGGGCTGTCTACAGCTCCATAAAGTAGAACAGCATATGCTGACATTGCAAGATGTGCTGGAGAACAACAAAGAAGTGTTCAAAGAGGAACTGGGTACCTGGAGGGGTCCACCAGCAAAGATACACGTCAAAGAAAACGCAACGCCAAGATTTTACAAACCCAGACCCGTACCATACGCAATGAAGAAGAAAGTGGAGACTGAGTTAGAGCGACTCACCAAGCAAGGTATAATTGAACCAGTAAAGTTTTCGGAATGGGCGGCACCCATTGTGCCAGTATTAAAGCCAGATGATACTGTACGCATATGTGGTGACTACAAGCTAACAGTGAACCAAGTTTCGAAGCTGGAGCAGTATCCAATACCAACGGTGGAGGATGTGTTTGAAAAGCTGTCGGGAGGTGAAAGGTTCAGCAAATTGGACCTCAGTCATGCATATCAACAAGTTGTTCTGGAGGAAGGGTCAAAGCCATATGTCACCCTTAACACACACAAAGGTTTGTTCCAAGTAAATCGTTTACCCTTTGGTGTTTCCTCTAGTCCAGCTATTTTCCAGAGAATAATGGAGGGACTGGTGGCAGGAATTCCGAAGGTGGCTGTGTATTTGGACGACATCCTGTTGACGGGTAGGAACAATCGTGAGCATCTGGAGACGCTGAACAAGGTGCTGAGACGACTGCGAGAGACTGGTCTGCGGGTGAAGCGGAGTAAATGTGCTTTCATGGAAAAGGAAGCCGAGTTCCTGGGTTACAAGGTGGATGCATCGGGCCTACACCCTCTGTCAAACAAGGTAAAAGCCATCCAACAGGCACCTGCACCCACAAATGTTACAGAGCTGAAGGCCTACTTAGGCTTACTTAACTATTATAACAGGTTCCTACCAAATCTGTCAACGCTGTTAGGTCCTTTACATAAACTATTAAGGAAGGAGACCCTGTGGACGTGGCAGGAGGAACAGGACAGAGCGTTTGAGCAGTCCAAGAAACTAATGCAGTCCTCAGGGGTTTTGGTGCACTACGATAGTCATAAGGACTTAATTCTGTCATGTGATGCCTCACCTTATGGGTTAGGGGCCGTGTTGGCACACCGTATGCCAGATGGACAAGAAAGACCCATCGGGTTCATGTCACGAACTTTGACACCAGCGGAGTCCAACTATTCTCAGTTAGACAAAGAGGGTTTGGCTGTAATTTTTGGAATTAAGCGGTTCCACAAATACCTCTATGGCAGGAAGTTTACTATTAGCACCGATCATAAGCCCTTGTTGTCACTGTTCAACGAGATGAAAGCCGTGCCTCAGATGGTTTCTCCCCGCATTCAGAGATGGGCTGTAACATTGAGAGCTTATGAATATGAGATTGTTTATAAGCCCAGGAAACACCATAGCAATGCGGACGCGCTGAGCCGTCTGCCGCTACCGGGGCCTCTCCAGCGAGAGGAAACGGAGGACCGAGTGTTGATGATGGAGGACATCACGTTGGTGTCCGCGAGAGAACTGAGCGAATGGACACGAAAAGACCCGGTGTTGGCTCGAGTGTTTCAGTGGGTCCAGCAAGGCTGGACAACACAACAACCTGATCCAGTTTTCCGGCCTTATGAGGTGAGGAAAACAGAGCTGAGTGTGCAAGATGGATGCATGTTGTGGGGGGCACGAGTGATAATTCCGCCCCCGGGAAGACATGCACTTTTACAACAGCTGCACCACGGTCATGTGGGCATCACCCGAATGAAGGCCTTAGCACGAAGTTATTTCTGGTGGCCAAAGTTGGACCACGACATTGAAGTCGCTGTGAAAGAGTGTAACATTTGTCAGCAACATCGCAACTTACCTGTGGCGGCACCACTACACCCATGGGAGTGGCCGAGTAGACCTTGGCAGAGACTTCATATAGACTATGCAGGGCCTTTTTTGGGGGCAATGTTTTTGATAATAGTGGATGCTCATTCTAAATGGATGGATGCCTATCCAGTTAAAACATCCACTTCCACCACTACCATTGAATGCCTGAGGAAGAGTTTCAGTAGCCAAGGACTACCAGAGACTATTGTATCAGATAATGCTTCATGTTTCATGAGTGGAGAGTTCCAGGGTTTTCTGAAAAAAAATGGCATCGTACACGTCACATCAGCACCATACCATGCGGCTTCAAATGGCTGTGCTGAAAGGGCTGTCCAGACCTTTAAAGCAATGATGATAAAGGCCGGAGATGGAAGTATGGCAGCAAAAGTGTCAAGGGTGTTATTCAGCTACCGCATTACACCCCAGTCTACCACCGGATTGTCACCTGCCGAGATGTTGCAAGGACGGAGATTAAGGTCAACATTGGATCTGGTGCATCCAAACATCCGAGCTAAGGTAGAGAGGACACAATGGCGGCAAAAAGAACATCAGGATCGACGACGGAGAGGGAGAAGTTTCCTCATGGGAGATGCAGTGCTGACTCGAAACTTCAGCTATGGACCTAAATGGATTCCAGGGTTCATTGTAAAGAGGACCGGTCCACTGTCGTACCAGGTGAGGTTGAATGGAGGTTTTGTGGTCAGGAGACATGTGGACCAGATTCTGCGGAGCGAACAGGAGAAGGACTTAATGGAACTGCAAGCCCCAGAAATACCGTTAGTTTTGGGAGAAGGGCTCGCAGCGGCAGGAGGATCTCCGATCTTGGGGGCCGAAGAAGACCACCGGGACTTGGAAGGAGAGGTTCCCGAGGACCAAACCTTTCCAGGGATGGACACACCGGTACCAGAGGTGGTAACGGTGACACCGGAGTCACCCAGGGGGGTACCATTGCGCCATTCTAAGCGTACACTGGCTAAACCTAGTTACTTGAAGGACTATCAGTGTTAAAAGTGCATGTATAGGTTAGAAGGACAACATAACTTGATTGCATGGTAACCGTTTAATAACTTGCCGGTTATTTAGAAATTAAGTGACTGGAAGGATTGTTTTTTTTTATTTGCTCCCTCGTTTCTCTTATGTAAGGAGGCGTATGTCAATAGCTTAAGAGGGGAGGAATGTAGTATCGGGCAGGTAATGTTGTTATTGTGCTGTGGGGGCGCTATGGGGAATTAACAACATGTAGTGTTGGTTCTGTATTCTCTGGTGACTCGTTGGTTCCGTTGTATGTATGGCTAGGGAGTTGTGAAGATGTAACATGGGTGCGCACCTGGAGGTTCTGAATAAAGAAAGGCCTTACAACTCCAGAACCGTGTGGTCTCCTTATTTACCAGGATATAACAACTATCATATGCATTTTAATACCCGAGGCTTATATGCTATCTAGTTATGTAAATATTCTCTGCATGGCAGCAACAAAAATGCTTTCAATGTCGGTAATACTTTAACAGTATGCTTATTAAAGCTTACTTGCATCTTACAATCTCATACAAGCTTACCTGATGGTCATTAAAGCATTGCTAGTTAAACACAGACCAACAGGTACAGCAACAACATGCATTTTCTGAATAAGAAGCATAAATCAACAGTATAAAAATATGACAGAAAACCAGAACATTTTGCAAAATCAAGGACGGATGAAAAGCCACTGTAGTACTTTTACCTACCTTGGATGGGGGGATACTTGCACACTTACACTGTATAACTGCTCCTTGCCTTGCTTGGACACATCCAGAGTCACTACATGGGGGAGTGGGGTACAACAAGTATGTCAGAATTTGAAATGTCTCTAGCTGATGGTGATGGCCCTGACATATTTGTCATATCTGTCAACTTCAGAGCACGAAATCTGGACAAAACCATAAATAGAAGCAGGACAAAGGTCCAAAAATAAGGACAATTTTAAATATTGCTCTTATAAACTTGGAAAGATAATTAAAAAGATAACAGAATAGTAGATTTTGCATTAGTATGAATTTTCTGAAGGGTATGAAATCTGAAACTCAAATGTCTGTTATTATTTTCTAACTTCAATCTTTAATGATTTGCCACTAATTTTCCAGAAAACCACAATTTTATGAAAAACGGACCAAAAATGTGATGCAAAAATATAAAATAGCCACAGAATACAGCTGGGAACCTGTCAAAGAAGGGACACTTTTTTAGTACTGACATGGTGTAATACAGGGCTCTGTACTGCGACTTCTCCTGTTCAGAACATACTTCTATGAAGTCAAGGCTAATGTAGTTGGCCCTTGGCTGACTAAGTTTGCTGATGTCTGCAAGTTGGGGGCAATCATTCAATCCCCCAATATACAGAGCAAATTTAAGCAATAAAAGAGTAATGCGTGGCCTCTGAGCAGTATTTTTTTCCACTCCCCATACAGTGATGCAAGATATTTACATTTTTTTTTGCTAGAGTGTATGCCGAACTGTATGCATGCAGTTATGGGCTGAAATAAAAATATTTAATTTTTATTTATCTTTAATGTCCCTCTAGTTTCTGGGAGTTACAGCTTTGAAATATCATGTTTGCAATGTGAAAAATAAAACCATGAAAGAAACAATTGTTAAAAACTAGAAAACTGGAAATGGCTATAACTGTAGGCATAATGACTCCAGTTAAACGAACCCCAAATCAAAAGCTAGAATCAAAGACATCTGTGAAGTAACTGTTTCAGCTTTTACTGTGACTTTTATGACAGTGCTTGGATTCATTTTAAACTTAGAACACCCAAGCAGTTACCTGCATGTAGTTACAGAGGTCAGTAATCATAATGTAATAATCCCTGGCACATCAAAGTGAATGGGCTATGCAATAAATTGTTCATTCATGACTCTTATACCCTTTCTGGGTAGAGAATATTTCAATGACTATGAGGTGTACTACTGTGTACACAAATTATGATCCAAATTCTACAGTTACAAAAATGGCTATATTCATTACTAAACAGTCTGAAAATTAAAAGAACATTTGGAAATGAACACTGTAACAGCCTTTGAAATATTTAGCAGGTGTACCATTTACTCTTTGACTGAAACACAGATAAAATGATAAATTACTTTTATGTCCCTGAAGTATTTAGCAGGGAACTAGAAATTCAGTCAGAGCCTGATGTTAGTTACTAGTCTGGTGGACTGCAGGGTTAAAACCAATTGAACTGTTTTTGTTTTTTTTTTTTTAAATAACAAAACTGTCTTTGTTGGTTAAAATTCACAGAAGTTTAGAAACGCAGTAACTCAGTGGTCCAGGTTTGCAGACTGATCAATGCACTAGAGGCCGCAGTCTGGACTTAAATTAAGAGCTTATTGATGCTAGTTTTATAACCTGGAAGCAGTAGAAAGCATTTGACAGTGTTTGACCTTAAGTCCCGCTGAGATTAATTAAAGAGGAGTAACAAGTGTCATTTGGGTAACATTTTCCTTCTGAACACAATAGGTGGTGATTATTTCTTAGCTCACTCTGTGATGTTTCCTAGAAAGCATACGCGAGTATTGGCTTTAAGAAGAGCATGGTTTTTCTTTTGATTCTTAACTTCTTTAAAGCTGTCAGCTTCACCACAATCTGGTACACTCAGACTAGTTCACTAGTAATACTGCCAGTGCCAGCAAATAAAGATGTTGAATTGCAGGTTAGACCAAAGTCAAAATGAATATGATGCAATCATAAAAAATCATTTTTTAAATACAGATACAGTTTAGTTAAACATTAAGGGTTCACATTAATAAAAGAAAACTACACATCAGCAGGTAGTTACAAACTGATGCTTATGACAAAATGTAGCTGGCACACCAAGATGTTTCACAAGCTATATTAATAGCTACAGTGGAAATCTTAATTTATTTGCCTTGATTGTAAGAACCTTTACAGTTATAAAAAAGACCTACCTAATGTAACCATTAAAATTATTAACCACTTTAAATTATTAGAAGCATTGTAGGAAATAACCTGAAATTCAAGATAAGAAGCTGGGAATATAATTGCCTTAAATCCATGTTGTAAGGCAGACAGACTTGATAATGATGAAAAATAAATTCATAGCAACTCTAGTAAAATATCATAGGAGGCAATAGATAAAATGAAATGCATTGTAAAAAAAGGGAAATGTGGGTAAACAGTTGCAGCAAACAGGTAGATGAATGCCCATGTGTTTTTTAGATTAGACTCCACTCCTCCATACTTCGACAATACTGTAAAAAAAATTACACTAAAAAGCCGTGTCCAGCACCTACCTCAGTTTAATAACTTGATTTGATGACAGCAGCTGCTCATAAGCAAGCCAGCAAGGCAAAAGGCAGACGCAAGCCGGAAAAAAACAAAGATAAGGAACCAATTTCAAGACAAGTTGTGAAACTTTCACCAACGATAGTCGAGTGATGAGTCCGTAGCAGAAGTAATCCAAGTAAGCAGTATGCTACAGCTGCAGGCTACTGATTGTTTCTTGCTCTCTTTTTTTGAGAAGAGAGCAAGAACCAATCAGTAGCAATCCAGTCGTCCATGTCACATATGTGCCTGCAGACGTGGCAGTCCAAACCCCCTTCTACTTACTGTGCGGTTAAAACCAGCATGGACTTCTGGGCATCACGCTGATGCCTTCTGTCATATCCGGACTGCTTGTAAAGCAGTCAGAAACATTGGTTTGCTAATTAAAATAAATAAATTAATTAAAAAAAACAGAACTCAACGAGCATGCGCAGTCGGTCGGACTCACGTACAGCACAATAAATCAAGTTGTAAAAAAAAAAAAAATACATGTGTTTTTTTTTTATTCATATGTAAATGTCCAAAACTTGAATCTTTTCTGCTGGGAGGGCTGCAGTCCTGCAGTTCGATGGCATGAGCCGCCACTGATTTAAAAATCTCATTTTTATCATCTGAGAGGTTCTAACAATGCAGCCATGCAAACCTCCTCAAAACAGCACCGGTGGTAATTTTGCTAGTAGCCTGTGACAGCCTACTAGACACAAATGTCCCTTTTCAGGAGCAGCCCAGGAATAACGACTGATAAAGTAGCTTGGCAGATTCACACAAAAGACAAATGAAGGGTTAACTTCCAAGATGGTTGCACATTAAGAAGGAGCTTAATTTCAGCTCTCCCAATGTGAAAACAGAAACTCAGAAGAGAGAGAGAGAGACAGGAAGCTCATATTTTTGGAAAACGTTCAGTAACTGGATAGTAAGTGCACTGTCTGGATGTCAACAAAAAAGAAATTCAGAGAACCTGAAAGAAAATCAATAACAAAAAGTAATGAAAGAACTGGCGGTAGAGAACTGACTGTAAAGAATTCTGCAGCTGTTCAACAAAAAGCAGTGCAAGCTTCAGCTTTGGTGCAAGACATGACATGACTTCCAGAAAACTACAGAAAAAAACAAGTCGTGTATTCAGAGCTGATTAAAATAAAAAAAAACAATAAATGAGTTTGTCAACTCAAATAACAAAAGGATGGAAAAATAGAAGAAGCTTTAAACAGATGTTCAGATGAGGTAACAAAACTACAAAAATCAGAGGTCAAAATGAAGAAAAGGCTTGCTGAATATGAGACTGCTCAAGAAGAGATATTTTGAAAAATAATAGGATGTACTGCTGTACCAGCAAAGCAGGAAGGAATAGACTGTATTAATTTTATGAAAGTACAAATAAGCAACTGGACTGGTATTCCAAGCAGGATTTGTTAATTTGAAGGGCACATTGTCTGTATGCTCCACATCTGGCCATATGAAAGCAACCTATACCTTTAATAGTAAAGATCTGACCCTACCATCAGAATGATTAATTCTGACAAAACTGTGGAAGAAGGACAAAGTACTAAAAGTGGTAGACAGCAGAGTGTTTGTGTAAAATGATTACTCACTGTACACCAGGCAGAAGAGGAGTAAATATATTCCACTAATCAGGGAATGTCAAGAAGCAGGCATGAGATGTAAGCTGCTGTACCCAGCTATTTTCATAATATTCCTTCCTGGAGGGACAAAATAATTTATTTTATGCAGAGCATGCTAAGGAGGAAATAATAAAGTTCATCCCACAAAAAGTGAGCTATGAAACAGAAGGAGATTTTGCTTCTTGTTCTTCTGGTAATAAAGCCAATAGAGAGACTGTGCTAGTGAAACCTTTTCCAATGTTTCAATCGAAAATGCTTTAAAGAGAGAAAAAAGCACAAGAGTTGACTAGAAGAACTGGGAGTACATTGGAAGTGAAGCAGATACTGGGTGTGGGAGATGGAGAACAACAGGAATAAAATCAGCAACTCAGAAATTGACAAACAAATAAGCGTAGGATTACAAGGTATTTCTTATATTTGTGAAACACAACAGGCAAAAGAAAACCTGTAAATATTGGACTTTTTTTACTTTGTTCAACTTGTAGACACATGCCCTACTTCATGTCATTAATGTTTGAAGAACATTTAGGAGAGGGGAAGAGGAATGAAAGAGTTAACTAAGTAAAACATAATTTTGTTCTTAACAATAGTGTTTTTATAATGCATGCTACATCTGCATCTTATAAAGTAAAGCTTTCTCAGTTATTTTTGAGGGTCAAGGGGATACTAAAGTAAACAGGTGTGCCTGTTTATTTTTTCTGCTTCATCATTCTTTTTTCCTTGTTCAGTTTTAAGAAATATAGGCAATGCAATGTAAAAGAAAAAAAAAGAAGAAAAGTCTGGTTAAAAGAGCATGATACACAGACGATTGATGTGCTTTTTATCAATCTTGTATAGGGGAATGTCTGGATTAAAGCCTTTGGCTTGATCCAGTAACAAGTTTTAAAAGTAAGCACATAAAATAAAAAAATAGCACTGAATATAATAAAAAGATTTCTTCTAGCAAATAAATGAGTGCTTGTAGAAGCAACTGTGTGTCTGGTTCTCATGTCTCCTTGGAGTCAATCTGATAAAGAGCAACAAAAACAGAATATTTCTTTATTACAATGCCTTTCATTCATTGGCTATGAGACAATGTTTTCTGAAAGCATTCCAGTGTTTTTCCAGTCTGAGAGATTAATAAAAATAAGACAAAACCAGACAGTAATTATTAGAAGTGCAGCATGGATAACCTTCCTTTTAGGTTAATCCATGTTTGTGACTGTGGCTGTCAGTCTGGGACAATTGTTCCTATTAGGAGGGTAAAAATTCAATATTTGAAGATGTACATAATTTTGTGTGTTAGTATTAAGTTAATATGTTTTAGGGGTATTTGGGGGCTGTGTTTGCTTTTTTTTGCCTTACGGCTTTCCAAAAAACAAAGTTTTATAAGATGTGACATAGGTTCAAATGGATATGACAATAAATAACTGTATAAAAGATCAACCTGCTAAACATTAGTGCATTCTTGTAACACAAAAGCCGGAACTAGACAATTAACAAAAAAGCTATTACACGTAAAAGGTAGGAATAATAACTTTTTAATATAATGGCACTTTCTATATTATATTTAAATATAAATGGTCTTACAGATATATATATATATATATATATATATATATATATATATATATATATATGGGTCTACTTTTATAGACTGAACGTACGAATTACCGACATTACCGTCACCGACCCCAAATCACCGACAACTACTTTCGCCGAGTAGTATGTAAACCGACACTGATATTACCGACATTTTTTAAAGTATGCACATGTAATCCACTGCATAAATGAAAGTAATCCAGCATTCACTTCAAACGCTATAAGTTGATTTCTTCACTTAAAAATAAATACATCTTTAAATTAGAACGTAAATTACAGCATCGGTCATTAAATCAATACAATTTATTTGTTTTAAACATTTGCATATATTCTGCAATATTATAGTCCATCTTCGTAGATATATACTAAAAAATCATACATAAATGAATAAACCATCTGGTAAAAAGAATCACACTGTCGTTAAACCTGTATGCCATCCTTCTTGTTAACATACTATTGAAAAACAAACACTACGGTAAATTAAACCTTCAATAACCTCGCAATACTTTTAACAAACTCAACTGCAGTGTATTCATTCCTGTTTTGCAACATAGTAAAAAATCTTTCATGTCTATTCTTAAGTTTTCTTTTCTTCGGAGAAGGAGGCAAACCAGTAGACATCCTTACACGCAATTCATCTACTCTGTCTTGTTCTCTGCACAAACAATGCATAAGTGAATGTAAATTACAATCACGACATCCTATAATGCATTTAAAATGTCTATGCCACGCCTCAACTGAATTCTGTGTACGAGGCAAATGGAGTTCATTAAGGTCAGAGACATTCCAAAATTCAATCGGAAATAGCGGAGGAAACCTAATAACACTACACATTCTTGTAGTAAACTTACGGGGTTTTCCATAAATATACCAGCAGCGAAGTATTTTAGTAAATCTCGTCCTTCAATAGGAAAGTTCACTTTCAATTCCTCAAATGTTTCAACAACTTCAGACTCTTGCAGAAATGCTAAAGCTACAAGAGACTTAACAGACAACTGGAACGATAAGTTACTGTTATACAATGATGATAAACCAAGGTTCTGCACCTTACGCCAAACATTTTGACCAAAGTGAAATAAACACCCTTTGCTTTTAGCTCCTGTGATGTTAAATCTAATGCTTTTCACTGCTGCAATTTCAAAGTCACAAAGTACAAATTTAACATTAACTGTTAAAGAATTTGTACTGAGTAAATGAAGTATTGAATGCCAAAGATAATTATAACACTTTAGTGACTTCTTACTTATAAAGGAGTACAATAACGGAACGGGTTTGTTATAGGATCCACATTTTACTATACCATGAATGCTATATAACTGCCTACAAGTAACTCCTTTTCTGAAAAAGTACCATCCATCAACCAAATAGTTGCAGAACTCAAATCTTGCAAATTGGTGAGTGTACTAAACGTATAAACTACAGTGTCAGTAGTTTTGTCACATATACGTTTAGAAATAAATTGTCCTGCCTTTAATGGATAATCAGCAATATTAAGATTCATTAGAGTGACTTCATTACACTTCTCCAAAACATTTTCTTTACGTCGCACTCTGCCAATAGTCTGCAAAAGGGCCTTCCTACTAGATAAACAATGTACAGCATCCAGTGAAGTAGAAGCCATAGCAAAGTCTACTATGGAACAAGGATTATCTCTACTATATTTTGCTCTAATTTTCACATCAGTATTCAAACTGTATCGTTCAATTTCACTAGGGTCTGCAGAATGATGGTGCGCTACAGATTTTAACAGTTGCTCACCTTCCGCTAGTGTAGTACTCACAGCTCTACCTTTACATTTTATAACTGATTTCTCTTTACATCCCCAGTACCATCTATTCTGACGGTTTCTCTCCAGATGGTACAAATATCCTTCTATCAGCAGCATTTCTTTTCCTCTTTGCGACAAAATACAGTGATAAACATGACCCACAATTCCTGGTGCATGATCTGACGTTTCCGCCATGTTTACGTAACACAATATGCACAATAAACTCAGTATATATTTAAATGTTCAGTAATTACCTCAACTACTAAATTGAAACTTCCCCATATGTACGCATTGTCGATTAATGAAATGTCGGTAATTAACTATTTCAGTTAATTGGGATTTCGGAAAGTTAGTCTCGGGTTAGTGAGTGTCGGTAATTCGTACGTTCGGTCTATGAAAGTAGACCCATATATATATATATATATATATATATATATATACATAAGAAAGATTAGTGAACTATATTAAAAAATGTTGAGTGCAAATATCTATGTTACAGGAGACATATTTGGAAAGACCTGAGCAAGTGAATTTGATAAGGAAAGGCTTTCGGAATGGTTATTCAGCAGAATACCTGGGACAAAGAAAAAGAGGAGTACCTGTATTAATTGCAAGAGGAGCTCCAATAGTGATAGAAGAGGATAAAAAGGATAATAATGGTAGATTTCAAGTACTAAGTGGCTACTTGCAAGGGAGAAAGATTAAACTGGCATGTATTTATACTCCACCTAAAACTGCTGTAATGGAGTTTAAGAATATTCTGGGAGTGATAATCAACTTTCAGCAAAAATATTACTCATAGATGGGGAATGGCATTTGGCTTGTGGTAGTAAATATGAATCTGGAGAGCCTAGAAGAGAAAATATAACAAAGGGAGGGTAGTTTTAAATAAATTTATGAAAATGTTTGGCATGGAAGATGTGAATTCAGTAGTAGGAGTTTGTTGTGAATTTACATGTAATTCCCCAAGATACAAAAACTAGGCTATGCTAGACAGAACTTATATTTCACAGAATCATATGCATTTAATTGAAACTTTTGATACATATCCAACAGAACCTTGTGGGACACCACTTGTGACCGGTTTCGAGTCTGGCATGGCTCCAGCAACTCTGACTCTGTGGGTTCTGTCTTTGAGCCAGTTTGCGACCCATCTTGTGACATAGGGGTTTATATTTAGGCTGGATAGCTGGTGCCAGAGCCATGGTCTAAAGCTAAATGCCAAAAAGTGTATAGTCATACCCTTTGGCAAAAACAATGTGCCCACAAATTACCACATAGGTGGAAACCCATTAAGTACAGAGAAAGTAATTAGGGATCTGGGGACCCAAGTTGATAGCAATCTCTCCTTTGACAACCACATTGCCAAAGTGGTTAGAAAAACCTTCTACATAGCCCACCTCATCATGAAAGGATTCACATCTAGATCAAGAGAGGTAATCGTGACCCTTTATTCATCCATCATCAGGCCCATCATAGAATACAATGCCCCCTTTGGGATGTACCTTACCCGACACCTGCAGCAATTAGAAAGACCCCAAAAGTACCTCACCAGGAGGATCAAGGGACTCAAACAGATGCCATATGCTGCTCGGTTAAAAAAACTCCAGCTCTACTCAGTTTCATACTGCCTACTTCGAGGCGATCTATGCCTGACATATAAAGCTATGTCCAACCCAGAATTAATGGACATGCTCCACTTTAGTAAATCTAAATCCCTTAGAGCCACGCGCTCGAGGGACTTGAACCTCAGCACAGAAATAAATAGAACATGCTGTAGGGACAGATTCATAACCCAGAGGCTCCCTTCGCTCTGGAATAGAATTCCAATTCATGTTAGGCAGAGCACCTCACTGACTCTCTTCAAGAAGAATCTTGATGAGTGGATGGAGGATCATAGGTTTGTCCCGGGGGTTACTTCCGTGTCAATATTAGACAGAGGCACAGTAAACTAAACTTTAAAAAGGGCACAGTATACTCAAATCAAGGGGTGGCGTAAGCCAAACACAATCGGGCTAGGCTTATAAATGCCCCAGGGCAGATAGCCTAGTATGAACCTATGAACCTATAACTATTTCAGATCATGCGCCAATAATAACTAAAATAAAAATGTAGGGCAATGAAATAAAAATGAGACTTTGGTGCTTTCCCACCTATATGTTGAAAAGAGAGAATTTTAAGGAATGGGTAGTGGAAATTATTGAGGAATTATTAGAGAAGATAGAAATTTCTTCTGAAATATAGCTAGGGAGGGGGATAAAATTAAAGTGGAGCTTTATAGGGTAGACATAAAAGAGATATATAGTTAAGAAGTAAGCATAATTATTTAGAGGGACTGGCAAAGCTTAAAGTATTGCAGAATAGGGGGAATCTCAAAAAACAAGAAGAGGAGCAACTGCAGAACATTAACAGAAACTAAGGGGTTATATCAGTAATATGCATGAGTTTAGAAAGATTGCTGTTAGGCAACAGTTTTTTGATAATATCTCCAGAGCACAAAAACTTTTAGCACAATGACTCAGGCAACAGAAAGGAGAAAAGTGATGTCTCCAAGCTGAGGGAGCCATGGGAAGATAACAAGGAAGATAACAATATGCCCTGTAGAGGTACTAGAAATATTTCAAATTTTTTATGAAAATCTGTATAAATTAGATAAATATGGAAATGAAGAAAAGGTACAAATGAAAATGTTGATGGAAGAATAAAATACACCAGGTTAGAGGTATATGAGGCTTGAATACTAACAGGAAAGGAAAAGATAAGGTAAAAATGGTGATGTATAACCAATCTATAGTAAAGCCCCATGAATAGATGGTATTACTGTGGAAATTTGGAAGCTAGAAAAAAAAAAACTAAGATTTAGTATTTTAAGATCCTGGAAGAAAATGGTGGTGGCTGTAATACTCAAATAGCGTAAATACCCATGAAATCCAGCTTCATACAGACTCAGTTCAATCCTAAACCATGATTATAAAGTGCTTATGTCTATAATGGCTAAATGAATGACAAAGGTGATGCCAAAATTGATAGATATTGATTACTGTGGTTTTGTGGAGGGGAGGCAAACATTTGACAACATTAACAGAACAATGATGATTCAGAGGGATAAAGAATGTAAGAAAATACCACTGTTGTTGGTGGGTCTCAATGCAGAGAAAGCATTTGATAGACTTAGCTGGGGGATTTATGAGCAGGGCAATGGAAGCATTTGCATTCCTGATAAAACTGTAAGGTTGATTAGGAGAATATATGAGGTAACTGAGGCGAAAATTAAAGTGGGTGGTTTACTCTGATAATTTCTGTTTGAGCAGAGGAATCAGACATGGGTCCTCCTTCCCCATTATTGTTTGCATTATATATAGAACCACTGGCAAAGAAAATAAGGGACTCAAATTCAAGGATATAATTGGTATGGCAGTCAAGAAATGCTGGCTCTATTTGCAAATTATATTTTTTATACCTGATAAAACCAGAAAAGGACATTTCAGTGTTGTGAAACATTTTGAAAGAGTTTCAAGTCTTTTTGGGATACAAAATTAATGAAGCTAACACAAAGCTAATAGCTGTACACTACCCACACACAAACTGGTTCAGCAATATCCATATTTATGTGGACATGATAAAAAGACTAAACAAAAGATAATACAAAAACTGATAAATTGGAAACTCTGTTTTATAGATACTGATAGTAAGATACATGCATTTAAAAGTTTTTAGTCGCTTTAGTTTTATACACTGGTCGGACATAATTTTATCGAGCAGAGGAGAAGTCCTGGAAAGCAATTAATAAAGAGCTGAAGGATTTTATCTGGAAGGGGAAGATGGCAAGAGTCAAGTGGGCTAAGCTGATTCTTCCAATAGAACAAGACGGTTTGAGATTATCTGATTTGAACAGGTATTTCAAAGCTACACAGTTAAGGCTCCTATACATAGCACAAGCAGAAAGCTAAAATTCAAAGTGGAAAGGGATGATGATGATGATGATGATGATGATGATAATGATGATGATGATGAAATGGGGAAAAGCTTAAGAAAACAAGGAGACACTGGCATTTTGGATGCAAATCCTTAAGGAGAATAACAATAATCATACAGAATATTATCTTCATAAAGTAGCAGAAAGTATTCTAAGAACTAAGCCAACACTAGAATTTAGAAAGAAGATTCTGCTAATAGGGATGACTGCAATTAGGGATACAGACTATAGACAACAGGGGGCTAGAATTTATTGGAGAAAACTGGCAAAAGTACCACGGTATTGGGAGCAAATAATTAGACAACGAAAGGTAATAGAATGGATAGAGGCCAAGAATTTATTTGAACTTGAGGCTAGAGATTGCCTTCCTATCAAAGACTGATATCACAGTATTGCAAAGAGAAA